>NC_051178.1:145788164-145882138 GCF_013339695.2 Rhipicephalus sanguineus | reverse complement strand
CGAGAAGGTCATGCGCTCGCCTTGCCGCCCGACTGCCACATCGAGAAACGGAAGCGTCCCGCCTCGCTCTCGCTCCACCGTGAACTGTATCGCCTGGTCGACGGAATTCAGATGTTGGAGGAAGCTGTTTACGGCTGACTTCTTTATGACACAGAAGCAGTCATCCACGTACCTCACAAACACTTTCGGCTTGTCAATAAAGGAGCCTAGTGCCGTTTCTTCAATGTGCTCCATTGTGAGGTTCGCAGCTGTAACGGAGATCGCCGCCCCCATCGCGGTCCCGCTGGCTTGTCTGTAGAAGATCCCGTCGACGCTGAAATGTGTCCCCTTGAGGCAAAGGGCAGAGCCCTTTGTAATGGGTTAGAAGCATTCAACAACCTACTCGTTACGCAATTCGCATTGTTTGACGCCTCGTTACGGAATTCGCATTGTACGACGCTTGGTGCTTATGTTACTCTTCCACCACGCTATATTGCATATGCTAATGTGGTTCCTTCCCGACATGAAGCCTCTATAGGACCTTTTTGCAAAGCAGTTTCAAGCACCGGCATAGCTCAGAGGTTGAATACTGGGCTCCCACGCAGAACCCAGGTTCGAATCTCGTTCTATCCTTGAATTTTTTTCTTATTTCGTTTTTTTTTCTTATTTCGAGCGATACTGGTTACGGACACCGGCGGCGGCGGCGGCGGCGGACAACTACGGCACCAAAAACGGCCGGTGAAATGATCTCATAACAGCTTTCGCTGTAAAACGACCGATCGCTCTCGCCGCAGCGGTCAGCCGTGAGCGACCAACACGTTCGCAATTTTTCGCTCTGTTCGCAACGGCGGAGCGATTTTTCAGCCGTGACCCGTCGAAATTGCGCCGAACCGGCCGAACCGTCGAAATTGCGCCAACGAGTTTGTTTAGGTTATGGCCGTTGTTGCGTATTTTCAAGTGAATTTTGATTTCAAAGTGTTTTTAGATGACAAAACACGCGTGCTCTTCGCTACCGGTGATGAAAAGTTAAGAATATCATAACTCACAGATTGTTACATTACATTCGAAATTTATGCAGTGTCTGCCACAAACAACGGCAGCAAACAACTTTGCGCGCCGCGCCAGTCGCAGAGCGAAAATCGGAGACAATTCGCAGACCATTCGCAGTCCATGTGAAACGAAACCGCCATTAGCGGAGGTTGTGAACAGAACGAACCGAGCGATTTTCTTCGCTGCAATCGCGGCATGTGAAACAGCCTTTACATGGAACGCGCCTTTTATCTTTCAGATTTCCTCTCAGAGTGCTCTTGGATGGATGGATGCTATGATCGTCCCCTTTGTAACGGGGCGGTGACATCAGTGCCACTAGGCTCGAAAAAAAAAGAAACGCGTCGTTGCGACTACCATCTCATTCGGCGCGTTTCCAATTCAAGTTTAATTTTGTCAACGCTTTAACACACCGTGAGATGGCGGCCAAGCCTCGCTCATAGCACCCATCCATATCGAAAAATAGCTCTCCGACGCTCGCCTGGCTGTTACACCGCGTTCCCCGCTCGCCCTGTGAGAAGTAACGACCAGGCTAGGGGGAAGACACCACGCGCCTAGCGTTTCCCTTCGCATTTCACGACGCTTTGAAGGAGCGCATACCGAGTATCAATGTGTTTTAATGTGCTTGTTGATACCATCTGCGCGGGATTCACCACTGCAGCTACCGCAAGGTTTAATAATTGGCCGCGTATCTGCGTGCTTCGCTGCAAATGTCGTTTAAAGACGATAGAAGAGGCGCTGCGGGAGATATGGACGCCATCTGGCAATACGTCGGGAAACATGAGTGCTGTGCTGCGGGCTGGTAGTCCCGGCACAGCAGCAGGCGAAGACCCGCGGCGACCAACGCGACCGGCGGGGACGCCAGCCAGCCCGAACACGCGGTTTGGCGCGATGCGCCGAAGCAGAAGAAACGTCCGCACTCAACGAGTACTCTCCACACACTCTTTTATTTACACGTCGCCTGCGTAAAACAGGAATGCCAGAGCGGCGCCCCATGGCATTCGTACAGTGCAATACAGAACCGAAACCGCAACACAACAATGAGCTCGCGCAGGGGGCACGGAGGAAGGCAAGTTTCAGCGCAGTCGCATTTTCAGCGCAGCTTAAGAAACTAAGATCTTTAGAATTACGTACGTATGTATTTTCTATTAAAGGAACGCATCACCAAATGCTTACCTAGTGATGTTGCGCCTCAGGTATGCGTGATATTTACTTTTTGATCGACAACGTTCACAAGTATGAACAGCCGTACCAGTTCAAGATGGCTGGCCCTTGGGCAAGTGGTTCAACTTTGGCCGAGTGGCTGAATCGAGTGACGTGCCGACAAACAGAAAGACAGACCCAAATTTCTCCGTGTAATACCCTTGTCACACGGGTAAGCTTAACCGCTGTTATACCCAACTGCAGTTAGCGGATTTAACCACAGTTACCGTAAACCAGACAGAGGCGCTGTCACACGTTTTCAGCGCTTCCAAGCGTTCTTTCGTTGAGCAGCGTGTTTTGATGCGCGTCTATCAAATAGCGTGAAGCCCTGTTTAATGAACGAACGCAGCCGTGTATGAATCTCGTGAAATGCACACGAGATTTTTGAAGCACGGACAAACTTGTACCTCAAAGCCGGTAGTTTATCTTCCCAAATTCGTTTCAACGCCTCTGTCGTCGCAACGGTCCAGTTGACACGCTTTTGGCTCGATATTTTGCTGGGAGCCGAGCCGCTCGCGTCCGACATGGGGGCCGCCATGTTGTCAGTTAACGGCGCTAACAGGGGTTGCCAACCTCGGTTTACGAAAACGGTCGTTAGCGGATTAACTGCGGTTAGAGTTGTCGTGTGACAAGGTAGAAGAGCCGTTAGACGTAACGGCCGTCGTACTTAACTGCGGTTAGACTGCCCGTGTGACAAGGGTATAAGTATCCCAAGAAAGACTATCGTCTTTAATAATGATCATGGGCGTTAGTCCTCGGTACGGAGATGTGTCACTAGGCGTCAACGTGAGTGCGATGCGTCCTCATCAAGTGGTGCTATATCCACCAAACAACAGTAGACATTGTACAAGCTCTCATATACAAATGCACTATAAACAATCAACTACTTCTGTGACGACAGGTTTCACTTTCGTGTCATACCAATTCCTATGACGGAGGGATCAGCCATCTTTTTTTCTCTGTTTCTTAAACTGACGGTCTTGGCGTTCACGCCCCGCACGAGGAGTGGAAGAACTCATACAAAACACTTCGGCCGCTAGAACAAGATGAAAGGCCCGTAAGCAAAAGCGAACATGCATATATTCCATCATGCAGCGGAAAATAAATCGCTCAAAATCATTCCAAGTCGGGCCAGCTGGGAACTATTTGTTTAATTACGTGTGTAACATGCCCCAATCCTAATTCCCTAACTGTGATACTAAAAATGGTTATCACTGCTGAGTGGATAGCTGTCATTTACAAGTTCAAAGCTGTATGGAAATTACATACGTAATACGTATGTAATTAATACATAATTAATACGTAATAGTCCTAAAGACGGCATATGAAATTTAACACTGCCTCGGAGAGCAACGTTTTGTATAGGAAGCACGGCGTAACGTCGGTCACGTCAAAATGACGGAAAAATTACGAAGTACACCGTGCCTTTTCCTTCAATTCCACTTGAGCTTAACTTTGCAGCAACTGCTTAGATAAATAAAAAGGTAAAATTCTTCGGCACAATTGCTGTATATTACCTGAAGTAGTGATGTCCTCTCGGTTTCGGGACCGTGAAGACAAAGAGAGTATGCGTTAAACGACGTGGCTCAGCACCCGGCCGACATGCTGCCACCGATCCTGTGCTCATGAACATGCCACAGTATGAAACATGTGGAGATATATCCACTTATACACTACAGATGAAATATGTAACTATGTTAACGGTATATATTAATCAACCCCTATATATATTTCCTAAATTTTACGCCCGACCACTTCACCGTCGTTCATCCGTCCTTGCTGTGTGCTCGAAACAATGCCGTAATAGGCCGACGAGTCGTAACGCAATACTACCCCTGTGACAATCGGGCGTCGGATAAGGGGATGCCTGTACCCGTGCTTAAACCGCTGGGTGTCGGCGGTGGGTTTCGAACCAGCCACCTTCCGTAGCCGAGGCGGACGCCCAAACCACTAGGCCACGGCTACGGTGAAAGCCACGTTACTTATCGCAGTTATATGTTGTGATACATCGGAGTGATCTGCCTTCGTCCTTGCCAACTGGATACCGCTCCTCGAAAAAAAAGGCGCCTTTCAGTGTAATCTTGCTTAGGCACGTGCCGTATCGAATTTTGACTTGGGTAGTTGCAATTTCATGATATATTTTCGCTCGCAACGGTGTTGAATGCCTTTTCTGATACTGTCTTTGCATTTGTCTCACGTGGTTTGGAGTGTCCATTTCTTGGTACCTCAGAATTCATATTTTATGCCGGGAAGTAATTTATCTGCAACCCGGAATGAAAAGCATCACTAATTCACACAAGAATTGTACTAGGAGTGAAGACCATCATAAAAAAACTCACAGTGTCCCTTATGCACACAACTAAGATGACCGGAAGACCAAAGCCATTTTCATTTGCTTCTCAGTCAATGTAGCGTTCCTGCTCCACCACCCCCCGAAAGCTTTCAGCACCTAAAATGGATCTGCATTGCTTCCAGGATCGGAGGCACCCCCCCCCCCCATTGTTTTGCACTGCCTTCGTGATGGGCCCTCCGTTGACCAAGATAAGAGGCATGTGATGACGTCATCACGTGACGTCACGTCCCTATGACGTCATAATGACGGCCCTAATTTTGCCGAACTCTGACGTCATGATGACATCATTTGGTGATGTCATCACGAGCGTTTTCTGCATCACTCGTGTGGATGCCAACGGGAGACGCTACGCGGAACGCCGGGATTTCGCGTTCTAGGGGGCTAAGGCTAAGGCTTTCGACTCAATAATCTATGATTTGAGCCGAACTATTCACAAGAATAACGCGTGGCAGGGCAAGAAAGTGTTTACTGACTTATCTAGCGCTGAAGCACATTGTTTATTTTTCTTTTCTGGGAACGTGCTTCAGCGCTACAACATGCCAGTCGATAGTTTCAGTGTTGGGCTTCCAATTGCACCCGAAAAAATCTGCCCACATGCCGTTTTTTTTTCTGCTCATTGCACGGCGTTTCGCGAGAGTTTGGGAATCATTCACAAGGCGTTCACAAATGTGCATCATTTACCACGGGGTCCATCGTCTGTTTCAATGGCACCCACCTTAACTGCCCTTCCAATCTCAAAATTACCAAACGAACCATAATTTCGAACTTGTCATGATATTCAGCGGCTGCCGGCGCAAGATGAACAGGCTAACAAGGTTGCGAGTTTGTGACTACCAACCGTTACTGTGTGTCAGTAGAATTAATTCTCATGGCCACCTCATATATGACGGACCCGTAGCACACGTACGCTAGCCAGCAAAGGCTGCTGCAAAGAGAACAAAATTAGACAGGGTATGACTATTCCCGAAAAAGCGCAACGAAGTGGATGCTGCTTGGTATACTTCGTAGCAAATAATTGGTTCATTCACTCGGATATTCTGCCCCCTAGCCGATGGTAAAGCTTCCTCCTGCAAGGTGGCAGCTATACCACCAGCAAGGGGGCAATTATTACTATTATTATAAAGTATTGTCCAGTATTACAAAGTATTCACATATTCACATATGAGCACAGCTCTCGCGTACGAGAGGAATGAAAAACATTCGCGGAACATAAATTAATTGCCGTGGTACTGAGACATCATTTTAGGGGCGAAGCTCCTTAAAGCGGCACCCGTAAGTCCCTCGTAGTCGTAGTGCGTAACCAGTCGTAACGCTAGTACCAGATCTTGATCTCCAAGGTGGTGCCGGTGGGAGATTTTTCCTGTGCGTTGTTGAACAATAAAAAATTCGCAGCGTGCGCGTTAACTAAAAGCCGAATTCTTCTGTCTCTCATTCCCCATTAGCAGACATTGGCATGTTCCAGTAGGAAATGTTAGTAGAAGTAGAAGTGTAAGTGTTAGCTAAAAGCCGACTTCTTCTGTCTCTCATTCCCATTAGCAGCCATTGTTTACCTCCAAGGTAGTGCCTGGTGAGATTTCTCCTGTGCGTGAATAAACAATAAAAATTTTGTTCAAAACGCCGTTGATTGATGAAATAAACCAACGAAAGACGCCAGATGGTTTCTAAAAGCAAAACGAAAGAACGCAGATGTTTCTAAAGCAAAACGAAAAGACGCCAGCTCCTTATCGAAAGACGCCAGATGTTTTCTAAAGCAATGGTTTTCTATACAATGAAAGTTCAGAGCGTACATGTAAAATTAAAGTGAGCTGCAAGTCGTCATAACTCTCATCGAACCTTTAGTATAAACGCGCCCGATCTCACGTCGGTGATGATGTACTGGGCAGAATTCACGGAAGATTCACGGTTTACCGATGAACCTCCGCAGCTTCGCCCACTCATCATCATTCACTCCGTGGATATGCTGTGATTTTTTTTCTTACGTATCATACATCCAATGATTACTCTTATTGTGTGTTTAAACATTCCTGAACACCGAAAAAAATTACACCATCTCCCGCTAAAGGGGACCATGAGGCGATGCGAAGCCGCAGCACTTGCATGATCGCGTTCCGTTGGCGTTCGTTGGGCATGCTACCGACCTCGCGTCGTGCAACGCGAAGAGGGACGCTACGCGCGTCTTGTCTTCCCTCTAGCCTGGACGTTAATTCTCACAGGGCGAGCGGGGAACGCGTTCGACAGGCGTGCGAGAGGGGGGCAGCGTAGGAGAGGAGAGAAATGGGGAGGGGACGCGCATGCGCTGGTGCTCATCGCGGCCTTGCGCAGGAGAGAATTTCGGCATGTCTAGCCCGCGTTTCAGAGGAAGAGTGGAAAGGGGGAGGGGAGAGGGGAAGTGGAGAGGGGGAGGGGAAGTGGTGATGGGGTAAGGGGGAGGGAAGTTGGAGAGGGGGAGAGGGTGAGTGGAGAGGGGAAAGGGGAAGAGGACAAGAGGAATGGTGAGGGGGAGTGGAGAGGATGTGTGTGGAGAGGGTATGCGCATGTGCAGTAAGGGTGGTCACGCAACACACCACCACCACCGGATTGCGCTCCGCCATAAGATACTTCGCATTTAAAACAGGCACAATGAAACGGCGTGACGCGATAGAGAGATACCAAGATATAAGGACAACAACAGTGTCTTCATAGTGAGTCTCCACAGTGAGCACGTGCTATACATAAGCCAGATTCAGAGCGTCTAATTTCTAACAGAGATGCGACGTTGAAAGACACCTTTTCTCTCAAGCAGCATGTTTCTGCGGGCAAGCGCGAAGCCAGACTTTACCGATGTATCAATGGAGATTATGATGACTGCGCGTTTTTCCCCGAAGTAGTGACCTAGAGGATGGGCGTCCGCTTCGGCAATGGGCGGTGGCTGGCTCGAAGTGGTGGCTGGCTTTTCTTCGTGTACGCACTCGTTAGAGGTACAGTTAAAAAGGTCATGAACCACTTTTCCAAGTAACAATCTAATGGCCTTAGTATTGGAGTTGACTGCCTCCCGAATGGACTGGCGCAAAAATTTCTCGAATCCGTCAAGAACTAGGGGAGTTACGGGGGTTTGCCGCACGCTTTAAGCGCTTTCTCTTTTCTCGTCCCGACGAGCGCACTGCAAGCTACACAGGGAGGGATGGCACGGCGGAAACAAGTTACGTCAGCGCGCGTCATCAAACGCGATCGCTCTCCCACTGTCATTCGTATGCGCAAGTGTGGCTACAGTGTAAAGTTAGCAGACTGAGGAGTGCGGCGCCGGCAAGTGGCGGCACCCCGTGGCTAGAAGTGCATCTGATGCGAACACCGCTCTCGATTTAGGTCGGCTATCGGCCAGTGAGGATGCTATGTCCTATGCGACTCGGAGGAACAGATACGCGACGTCAACTGACAGACGCACCGCCTAAAGTCACTGTAACGGGAAAAGTACCACGTTCGTTTTCTCTTCGCCGCCGCGCCCTTTCGGCGGTTTCGCCACATAAATGGGCCAGCTCGCTCGCCTCGCTAGTGTCTCCCGGCCGGCGACGCACGGCGCTTTGGAGGGCGATTGTTTTTATAGCCTAAGAAATTAGTCCAGGAACATTATGACATCCCGTATCGTTTTGCCGCTTCGTCGCAAGCCTGTCAAGGCATACAAGAATGTCTGGGTGCTGCGCTTTTGGGTTCAGCAACCGGCGGGAAACGAGCAAAGCCCTCTTTGCTATTCCCAGCGGGAAAAAGGATGCCAAGCGACGGGCTTTGTGGCTGCACAGAACACGGCGGGAAAAATTTGTTCCCGCGACTGATACCCACCTTTGTGAGGCAAGCATTTCATTAAGAATTCGCATATGTTGTTTCGGGGAATTTTTGCGTCTCCCCTGCATTAGTGCAGCTTGTTTAAGGTGCTTACCGCATAAGATTCATGCACAATAACATTGCCAGGCAGCTTTTAATTATGTTTGGCGTAAAACTGACACCTTTGGGCTCACATATAACGATCAGCGCGCCATGAAAACTGACTGCTACAGATTGGTATTGCGTCGTGACAGTATGAAGAACATAAATAACAGGTGGTAACATGAAAATAATGGCACGCATGTCATGTAAGGCACGATTTACATGCTATGTTCATGGCGCACTCGCGGACTATTCGCTGGCTTCATATGGACCAAAATCGGCATTGCGTGATGTACGTGAATGTATGACGAACATAAATACCAGGTGGTAACATGAAAATAATGGCACCCATGTCATGTAAAGCATGATTTACATTCCATGCTTATGGTGCACTCGCGGCCGGTTCGATGTCTTGATAAGAACCAAAATCGGTATTGCGTGACGTGACTATATGACAAACATAAGTACCAGGTGGTAACAAGAAAATTATGGCACGCATGTCATGTAAGGCATGATATACATTCCATGCTTATGGTGCACTCGCGGCCGGTTCGCTGTCTTGATATGGACCAAAATCGGTATTACGTGACGTGACTATATGACGAACATAATTTCAGGTGGCAACATGAAAATAATGGCACGCATGTCATGTAAGACATGATTTGCATGCCAAGCTCATGGTGCACTCGCGGCCGGTTCGCTGGCTTCATATGCACCAAAATCGGTATTGCGTGATGTACGTGAATTTATGACGAACATAAAAACAGGTGGTAACATGAAAATAATGGCACGCATGTCATGAAGGCATGATTTACATGTCATGCTCATGATTCTTTCGCGGCCGGTTCGCTGGCTTGATATACACCAAGATTGGTATTGTGTGACGTGACTGTATGACAATCATAAATACCAGGTGGTAACCTGAAAACAATGTCATGTAAGGCATGCTTTACAAGTTACCACCTGTCACTCACGTTCGTCATACAGAAATATCTCGTGATATTAATTTTGGTATATATGCATTTCGTTTAACAACCGGGAGCGCCCCGAGACCATGCCATGTAAATCATGTTTTACATGGGACGCCTGACACGATTTGCGCGTTATAACCAGTAACTTGCGTTCGTCATACACTCTTGTCACGCCATACCAATTTTGGTGTGTATCAAGCTAGCGAAGCGGCCGCGAGCGCACCATGAGCGTGGCATGTAAATCATGCTGTAAATGACATGCATGTTATTATTTTCATGTCATCACCTGTAATTTATATTCATCATACAGTCATGTTATGCCATACCAGATTTGGTGTACATCCCATTAACGAAACGGCCCGGACAGCACGGCCATGTTGGCGGCTAGATGTATGGATGGATGGATGGATGGATGGATGGATGGATGGATGGATGGATGGATGGATGGATGGATGGATGGATGGATGGATGGATGGATGGATGGATGGACGGACGGACGGACGGACGGATGGATACGTTCGAAGTCGCAGAAGTTCGCTAAGAAACGCTTCGCATTTAATAAATAATACCGACAGCCGAGCGCGTAAATGCCGCGCAGTTCGCATTTATTTATCGCGTTAGTACGCGTGCGTGTGCGTGTAGGCAAGTGTAAACTGCCGCTATTTCTTTCCAAATCAGTTAGAGAACAACGGTATTCATCATTCGGGGCTGCAAAAGCGCATGCAATGCGTAAACAATGCGTCACTCCGCGTGAAATCAACACCGTGTCGCCGCAGCTGCTGCCGCGCTGGACCAAATATGGCGGCGGGCAGGACGGTCGCGGTACTTTTCCCGTTCCAGTGACTTTAGCACCTCCCACCGACGAGAGTGAGAACCGGCCTCTGTTTGAAAAAAGGGCGACTCAGAAAACAGCTACTTCGCGCTCCGCTTGCAGCCTTTACGCGGCGCGCACGACTGCAATATTTGGCTGAGCGGTTAATAGCCGTGTCAGTTTTCTACAGGCTGTGTTTTTTCAACAAGCCCGTAGGGTGCTTCATGACCCCTTTAAGATCTGTTTCATTTGCAGTGCAAGTGCTAATTCAGCGCTTCTTGGAATTTCAGCACGAGACTGTCACCAAGTTTTGGTTGAATCTCGGTATATCGCTATTGCAAGCTTTTCTTACCATTATCGCACCTTTTGTTGATAACATTTTGTCGAAACTTCAAGTGTCCCACAAAAGGAAATTATTTCGGGAGGGTTGAAAAAGCGATGGAGGATTCCACAAATGCTGTCAAGGAAATTCCACAGGCGGCCTTCTAAGGAGCCTTCGCCACGCCACGGTGGTCTAGTGGTTATGGCGCTCGACTGCTGACCCGAAGGTCGCGGGATCGAATGCCGGCCGCGGCGGCTGCATTTTCGATGCAGGCAAAAATGGTTGAGGCTCGTGTACTTACATTTAGGTGCACGTTAAAAACCACAGGTGGTCGAAATTTCCGGAGCCCTCCATTACAGCGTCTCATAATCAAATCGTGGTTTTGGGAAGTTTAACTCTAGATATTATTGTATTGTAGGATGCCTTCAATGCCAGGAACTTCATCCGGAAGACATCTATCGACACAGGGGGAGCATATTTTGAAATTCTTTATTCTGCGGCACCGATCTGATTGATAATTTAAAGGCTCTTTGACATTAATTTTGGGGCATGCCTTTTCACAAGTAGCTTCGCGAAATGTGAGAAAAATATCATACTATAACATTTCGATACCCGTAATAGTAGAGAGAGAAAAGCAACAGTTTCATAATTGGGGTTTGCGAAAATCGTTAATAAAATGGCCTGAGGCCGCTGATGTTACCGCAGATCAATAAAAACTTATATATTCCTAGGAGATCAAAAATCTTTGTGACTGGCTTCAGTATCGAGGGTCAATTATTGCAAATATTTGTACTGTCATCAAGAAAAATAGAGCATGCCAGTACAATTCTACTAACCCATCATTTTGTACCTAAACTACCCTTGAAAACACTTTTTTTTGCTGTTTAAGGCATTTTTTTATATTCCCAACAATGCACAAGATCAAACGGCGCGATACAACTACAGAGACACTAAAGCATCACGAAACTACCACCACAGTGAACATCGGATACCATTTCACGTAACCAATTTTTTAATGCGACATATTTCCAACTGCTGTGTATTTCTTTATCAAGTAGCGATAGATAGCAGGCATGGGCAAAGACAGACTACCCCGATGTATCACCACAGATAGCTGCGATAACTGCTCTTGCTTCCACCGTAGCCGTGGCCTAGTGGATTGGGCGTCCACCTCGGCTACGGGAGGTGGCTGGTTCGAAACCCACCGCCGACACCCAGCGGTTTCAGAAACATGGGTACAGGAATCCCCCTACCTGACGCCCGGTTGTCACAGGGGTAGTAATGCCTGGGAGTGTCGCGTGAAGTCCCGTCCCGCCTTGCACGGCATTGTTTCGAACTCAGCCGATTGGGTCCCAGTATAAGTGGTTGTTCTTGTGTCTGTCCTATATGTGTTTCCCTGCTCGCGCATGCATCCAGGAGTGTTCCTGAACCTCTGCGCCCGTTGCATACAGTGCTACATTAAAAAGCACAAAATCCATGGAAGCACGTAAGATGGGCGCGGCTCCATGTTGTTGCCCGCACACTCTTTCTGCCGTCGCCAAATTATGAACCAACGCTTTTATCACGAAGTAACATGCGTTACAACAATCTTTCCAACAACTTCCACATTTTTTGTTTCATTGAATCGCTCTTACAACGGCTACGCTACGGGAAAACAGTTCGGAAAGGCATACGATGGCTAGTAATATTACGCAGTTTCTACGCAATTATTTCTACACAACAGGTCTTGCATATCTCGGAGAACTTCCTGCTTACTGCAAATTCACATTTCCGATTTCGAACGCTTTTACGCACCTAATCAGCTTACAGCTCTTCGTGTACTTCTGATACCCACCCTCGCGCCTGGTCCTCGACTTTCGACAATGGATCAACTCCACACCAAGCGACGCTTCGTCCGAAAAGTCATTACCAAGGCACTGTCAACGCCCGTGCCCCACCACTGCGAAAGCAGTGGAGATGCATCTCCTTGGCGAGGTCGTTGCGTGACGCAACCAGGATATTTTGGCATCGTCGTAGTCCTCGACGTGTGAGGAAGAAAAAGAATCGCCTTAAACCTCGGAGTTTTCATCCAACTCGGAATCCCTGCGAACCAAGCACACGCCAAGGACCACCTGACACCCCAAGTGGTCAAGCGGCAAACGATCGCGCAGCACCTGCAGAAGCTTCAGATGTAACACCAGCAGCAGCTGATGAACATCACTTCCAAGGAGTACGCCAATTATCAGGCAACCGCGCGATTGTACGAAAACTACTGCCAGCAAGTTCGGAACCAGAAACATTAACAGAAAATAACGATGCAGCGTCTCCAGCAACTTCAACAGCAGCAGCAGCAGATGCATCAGAAAAGCCTGAACCAGCAACAGCCCCATCAGCAGCTCCGACAGCCGCCCGTAGAATTATCTCTCTGCCGACTACGAGAATCCATGCCCGCCTATGTACTCGGACTTCCTGCTTGGCAAATGCGCAACCTGCTTTCAAGAAGATTTCAGCGCCTCAATTCCTCATTCAACAGGCGTCGATGTGCGATGTCGAGTGCTATATCAACAAGCGCTAACAGATCATCCGTGGAAGCGCTGGCTCAAGTTCTTCTTGTAACTTCTGCGTACGGCCCCCAAAGAGGCACCCAAGACACCGCCACGACTTCAAGTCGGCGACGTAGTCGTGGTGCACGACAACGTCTTCTCCCTAATTCTGTCAGAGCTGGCTAGAGAAGGAGCAAACTGCATAAGAGCGCTGCATCAAGATAGCTTGCTTTCTCGGAACGTACGCAATTTCACCTTCCGCGGGAGTGTGTTGCAAACAAAAGAGAACGAAGGGGCGTGGGGCAGGAGCAACTGCCACGGGCTTTGGTTTGTTCAGTTGGTTCCAATCCTTGGATATAGCCAGACGGCCGGGTCCTGTTTCGGTCTTCGTCCCTTTGCTGTGCACATACAGCACTTCGTGTACCTATGAAGGAGGATTGCAGCGCAATGGTAAACATATGTGCTCTGCGTCACATAGTCAACAATAATTTAGCAACGGTTTTAAACTGCTTTAGTAAAACACTTGCCTGTTGGCCGAAAGAGTATTTTTAAAATTTTCCAATTCCATGATCGCAAATATATATATTGTGAGCATTATTCATATGCTTCATCCTCTCACCTGTAAATACTCATCATCACCACTTGGGTCTGAGTAGCGGGGCTCAGGCTCGAGATAAATAAAGAAGAGTCTTTCGGCTTGACCGTCGTCTCACAAGTTGTGGATTGTGCTGTACGATTCCTCAGTCCTCTGGCTCTACCGGTGGGTGCTACGCCTTCCACTTCACTACACCCCTGGAGCTCCGTTCAGGTCGCCGTTTGAACTCGGAGACATCGGCAATGTCGCACGACGAGAACTCCAACGCTGGACCATCCACGACACCTGCCCCGTCAGGAACCCCTTCCTGCTTGGTTACCACCCCTCAGAAGGATCCACCGGTGTTCGCTGGCCTTCGTGGGGACGACGTCGAAGACTGGCTGGAGCAGTACGACCGCGTCAGTGCACTCAACCACTGGGACGACCCTGCAAAACTTACTCGTGTCGCCTTCTACCTGACGGGTGTAGCCGAGACTTGGTTTTTCAACCACGAGTTGGACTTCGTCGATTGGACCTCCTTTAAGCACCAGCTACGACAAATTTTCGCGAACCCTTCAATCCGCTCGGACATCGCGAAAAAGAAATTAGCGGAGCGTGTCCAGCAAACCGGAGAGTCATACACTTCTTACATAGAAGACGTCCTCGCCCTTTGTCGCCGCGTGAACAGCTCAATGACGGAGACGGACAGGGTGCGCCACCTCCTTAAAGGAATTGGCGCTACGGCATTCAACGCCCTTGTAGTGCAGAACCCCACTACCATCTCGGAAATCGTCGCCACGTGTCAGCGCCTTGATGAGCTCCATCTGCTCCGTTTGCAGCCTGACACATCTCATCTGAGCACAACCACTGACACCGAGTTGCGCAGCTTGATTCGTTCCATCATACGAGAGGAACTGCAAGCACAGGCTATGTCGTACCCTCTTGAGCTCCGTACGACATCTCCGGGCAGCAGCCTCCGCAACATCGTCCGAGAAGAACTTGTTGCCATGAGGTGTACGGAAATTCCCAGGCACGACCCCGTACCGACACCAACTTACGCCCAGGTTGCGGCCCTAGCGCCTCATCAACAGATACCACCCCACGCGCCCACAATGCACGGTTCCGTGAATGCTTTGTCACCACGAGCGTCGCTTCCCTCTCCCAACGCCTGGCGCCCACCTCGACCAGTATGTTACTACTGTGGAGTCCGTGGACATATTTCCCGGTTTTGCCGACGCCGTCAACAGGACGAAAGACGGGGTTACGACTACCATGAACGAGACGAGTTTCCCGCTCCGGTTCCACAATACAATCGCCCCGGCCAAGCTTACGAACGTCGTTCTGCATCTCCGCAGAGCCGCAACGGAGCCGCTGCTTCCCGTTTTCCGCGTCGCCGCTCTCCATCACCCATGCGCCACTCCTCTTCTCTCCTTCGACCAGCTACTTCGGCCCCGGGCCATCGCCCGGAAAACTAAATTGTGCAGCTTTGGGAGGGGAAGCTGCATTGTTCGGGCTAAGTCAAACTCCTCCGCAGCGGCCCTCAAAATGTACTGTTAGTATGTGCTGAAGGTGTATGGACTGAAGCATTGGTTGACACGGGGGCAGCACTTTCCGTTATTAGTATCGAACTGTGCTCTCGCTTGCGAAAGGTAAAAACCCCGTATACTGGCCCTCCCCTTCGGTGTGTCAATGCAGTTCTTGTTCGGCCTATTGGTGTGTGCACAGCGCGAGTTTTCATCGACGGCATACTTCATCACATTCAGTTTCTCGTCTTGCCGTCATGTACGCACACACTAATTTTGGGATGGGACTTTCTCTCCTCAGCGTCGGCCATGATATCTTGTCAACAGCGAGTCGTTCATATGACGGACACGGAATTTTCATCTCATGACGATGTTCGCAAACTGTGTTTCCTCACGGCGGTCGATTGTTCCATTCCACCTGGCGACGAGAATGTTCTGACGTTGACGTCCGATACCATCGTTAATGGTGATGTGTTTCTCGCTCCATGCGATCGCTGGATATCCCGAGGAATTGTCATTGCGCCTAGCTTGGTCAGGTTTCATGACAGCAGAGCGTTGGTCACTGCACGTAATCCTACATCTTCACCACTTGTCCTGCCCCAAGGTAGCGTTGTGGCCTGCTTTGCTGACACAGAACCTCTTGCCCTGATGCCTCTTCACACAGATCCACCACCGTCGCCTACTACTATCAACGACCATGCGACAACCATTGCTCTAACAGCCACCATCAACCCTGATCTCCCTGCGGCGCAAAAGGAAGATCTCTTAGCTCTACTTCGAAAACACAGTGCTTCTTTTGACATCCACTCCAAGCTTTTGGGTCACACCTCCGTCGCCGTGCACCGCATTGAAACCGAGGGCAATTCCATTGTGCGCCGCCGACCATACCGCGTCTCCTCTGCAGAGCGTAAAATCATCGAGGACAACGTCGCTGACATGCTGAAACGCGACATCATTCGGCCATCGTCCAGTTCTTGGTCGTCGCCTGTTGTGCTCGTCCGGAAGAAGGACGGCTCGGTACGATTTTGCGTCGATTATCGAGCTCTCAATAAGATCACGCGCAAAGATGTATATCCGATGCCGCGAATTGACGATGCCCTCGACTCCCTTCAGGGCGCTGAATATTTCTCAAGCCTTGATCTTCGATCAGCGTATTGGCAAATACCTATGCATGAAGTGGACAAGGACAAGACGGCCTTTGCAACACCCGATGGCCTCTATGAGTTCAATGTAATGCCCTTCGGTTTATGCAACGCTCCGGCAACGTTTGAGCGTATGATCGACACGGTTCTTCGTGGCCTGAAGTGGAAGACCTGCTTATGTTATCTTGATGACATCGTTATTTTTTTCTTCCACTTTCCGCCAGCATCTCGAGCGATTGGACGAAGTTTTGACGTGCATTTCTAACGCTGGGCTTCAACTCAATACAAAAAAATGTCATTTTGCCAGAAAGAGCATCATCGTATTGGGCCACCTTGTTAGCAAAGATGGTGTTCGTCCCGATCCTGACAAGGTGAATGCCGTTACATGCTTCCCTCGCCCTGAAAATCAAAAGCAGTTACGATGTTTTCTCGGCCTCGCGTCGTATTTTCGCCGCTTCATCCGCGACTTCGCCTCCATCGCGTCGCCACTGCACAAACAGCTGACGTCGGGCACAGCCTTCACTTGGACAACCGCTTGCGACATCGCTTGTGACACCCTCAAGGCGGCACTGACATCTGACCCCGTCCTCTGTCATTTCGATGAGCACGCCCCTACTTGTCTACACAACGACGCTAGCGGGCATGGCATCGGTGCCGTCCTCCTACAGCGTGATGCAACTGGTCGAGAAAGAGTCGTTGCCTACGCCAGCCGCGCACTCACAACTGCTGAACAAAACTACTCCATCACAGAGCAGGAATGCCTGGCTGTAATTTGGGCCGTACAGAAATTCCGCCCATATCTTTACGGACGCCATTTTACCGTAATTACAGACCACCACGCGCTATGCTGGTTGTCATCACTTAAGAATTTGTCCGGACGCCTCGGCCGCTGGGTGCTCCGTCTACAGGAGTATTCATTTGACGTCCTTTACAAATCTGGGAAAAAACACCAAGATGCCGACGCCCTCTCTCGTTGCCCTCTGCCACTAACATCTCCGTGCAAGCCTCTTCATTCCTCCTCCCACGATGAAGTCGCTACGCGTCCACCTACGTTATCGGCACTAACGGTTGGTGGCCCGCTTCCTTACAATCGCCACACGCAGCTGGCCTCCTGTCAACAGCAAGACCCTTACTGCCATCGCATTATTCAACGACTCTGCGGAATGTCTCCACCGCCTAATGCCAGGTTACGCCGACAACGCAGGCAATTCAAGCTTGAAAACAACGTGCTGCACCGGTACGTTTTACAATGATGATGGACACCGGTGGGTTCCCGTACTTCCACGCTCGCTTCGTACGCAGATCCTTGAGGCCTTCCACGACGACCCATCTGCTGGCCACTTGGGATTCCATAAAACCTACAGCCGCATAAGGAGCCGCTTCTTCTGGCCTGGTCTGTCCACTTCGATTGCAAAGTACGTCTCTTCTTGCGCACTATGTCAACGGCGCAAGCGGCCGACTTCACCTCCTGCTGGCTTGTTACATCCAGTACCCTGTCCCTAGGAACCTTTTGCCATTGTTGGAATGGACCTGGTCGGACCTCTTCCCGTAACGTCCACAGGATATCGATGGATCGTAACAGCCGTTGACCATCTCACGCGGTACGCAGAGACCGCTCCTCTACGCTCTAGTTCTGCCTCTGACGTGGCCACCTTCTTTCTTGAAGCCATTGTCTTACGGCATGGTGCGCCCCGCGTCCTCTTGAGCTATCGCGGCAAGACTTTTCTGTCTACAGTGATTGAAGAAACGCTTAAAACTTGCGGCACAGTTCACAAGACCACATCAGCATACCACCCTCAAACCAATGGCATAACAGAGCGATTCCACCGCACACTAATTGATATGATATTCATGTATATTGGGCCCGCTCATGACAACTGGGACACAATCTTACCATTTGTGACGTTTGCTCATAATACCGTCATCCAACGCACTACTGGGTACTCGCCGTTCTACCTAGTTTACGGCCGTTCGGCGACATTCACGATCGACGCTTCATTCTTACGCACTCCAACCGACAATTCTACAACTATGCCGGAACAGTTCGTCTCGAGACTTCAAAATTGTCGCCAACTTGCTCGGCTCAGTACAGAAGCCAGTCAACACGACCGCAAGCAGCGGTATGACAGCTCTCATCGTGACTTGTCTTTCCGTCCTGGTGACGAAGTGCTCCTTTGGAAGCCTACTCGTGCCCCCGGACTATGTGAGAAGTTTCAATCGCGATTCCTTGGACCCTACGTAGTTATTGAACAAACATCTCCTGTCAACTATCGCGTTACTCCCGTTGAGGTTTCTTCCGACCGTCGCTGCCGTGGTTCCGAGATACTCCACGTTTCGCGTCTGAAGCCTTTCGTTCGACGTCTATCCCCAGTCTAAGTCGCGGCCAGGCTGGCCGCTTCAGCGCGCGGGGAAATTAGTGTGAGCATTATTCATATGCTTCATCCTCTCACCTGTAAATACTCATCATCACCACTTGGGTCTGAGTAGCGGGGCTCAGGCTCGAGATAAATAAAGAAGAGTCTTTCGGCTTGACCGTCGTCTCACAATATATATATGTATATATATATATATATATATATATATATATATATATATATATATATATATATATATATATATATTTATATTTATATATATATATTTATATATATATATATATATATATATATTGTTGAGGTGTTTATTAGACGGCAGTCGGCGACGATGCTCAATGGCGACAGTCAAGCAAGAACACGAGCTCAGAGCGCGAGCGGGAAGAGCCCAAGAGGACGACCCACTAGAAGGCTATAGAGAGCGCAACCCCTTACTCAACTCAAAGGCTTCGCTACAATTTCCCCGGGTACGAAAAGGGAGCCGTCCGGCGACCTAACAGCTCGTCACTATGAGTGGGTCATAGTAGGCCTTGAGGCGCTCCACGTTGACTATGTCGCGCCCTCGACGGCGCATGTCCGAAGATGGTTCGATGGGTTCGATCACGTAGTTGACCGGGGATGTGCGCTCGACGACCCGATAGGGGCCTTCGTATTTCGGCAGTAGTTTTGAAGAGAGGCCAGTTGCAGTGGTAGGGACCGAGAGCCATACGAGTGCTCCAGGGAGGAACGTGGACTCAGAAGTGGTGGTGCCACCGCGAATGCTCTTCTGCCGCTCTTGTTCCTGCGTTGTAAAAGTCTTGGCAAGCTCGCGACACTCTTCCGCAAGCCTGGCTGTGTCAGAAATCGGCGCACACTCAGTTGAATCCGGCTTGTATGGGAGTATCGTGTCGATGGTGTGCGACGGGTGCCTTCCGTACAATAAGAAGAAGGGGGAAAACCCAGTTGTGCTTTGAGGGGCGGTATTATAGGCGTAGGTGACGAAGGGCAGAATGACATCCCAATTTGTGTGATCGGCGGCGACGTACATTGAGAGCATGTCGCCGAGCGTGCGGTTAAAGCGTTCGGTTAGGCCATTCGTCTGCGGGTGGTAAGCAGTAGTTTTGCGGTGAACAGCATGGCACTCTTTGAGAATGGCTTCGACGACTTCCGACAAGAAGACACGGCCTCGATCGCTGAGAAGCTCCTGGGGTGGACCGTGACGCAGCATGAATCGGTGTAGCAGGAAGGAGGCAACGTCGCGCGCTGTAGCCGCTGGGAGGGCGGCGGTTTCGGCGTATCGCGTTAGATGGTCAACAGCGACGATTGCCCAGCGGTTACCAGCCGATGTCAGAGGAAGTGGTCCGTACAAGTCGATGCCCACGCGCCCGAAGGGACGGTTAGGGCAAGGTAATGGTTGTAGACCAGCGGGTGACACGTGCGTTGAAGGTTTTCGGCGTTGGCAATCGAGGCAGGAGCGAACGAACTTCTGCACGTAGCGGTACATCCCTCGCCAGAAGTATCGTTGTCGAATGCGGTGGTAAGTTTTGGATACCCCAGAGTGCGCGCATTGTGGATCAGAGTGGAAGGACTCGCATATTTCAGAACGCAGACTGCGGGGTATCACAAGTAGCCACTGGCGGCCATCGGCGTTGTAATTGCGTCGGTGCAGTAGATCGTCACGAATGGCGAAATGGTGGGCTTGACGACGCAACGCGCGAGTGGTTGGTGTTGCCGACGGATCAGTGAGCAAGTCTATCAGCGAGGCGATCCATTTATCCTTGCGCTGTTCGGTAGCGATGGTGTGAACGTCGATGGAAGAAACAATAATGTTACGTGACGAGCATGGGGTATTGTCGTCAGGCAAGGGCGAGCGCGAGAGGGCGTCGGCGTCAGCATGCTGGCGTCCGTTGCGGTACAGCACGCGGATATCGTAGTCCTGTAGGCGAAGTGCCCAGCGGGCGAGGCGGCCTGAGGGATCCTTCAATGACGACAGCCAGCATAGTGCATGATGGTCGGTGATGACATCAAATGGGCGACCATACAAATAGGGTCGGAACTTCGTAAGGGCCCAGATGATCGCCAGGCATTCCTTTTCGGTGACGGTGTAATTGGTCTCGGCTTTAGTAAGCGTACGACTTGCATATGCCACGACATATTCAGGGAACCCCGGTTTGCGCTGCGCAAGGACAGCGCCAAGGCCAACACCGCTGGCGTCTGTGTGTACCTCTGTAGGGGCCGTAGGGTCGTAGTGGCGTAGTATGGGAGGCGACGTCAACAAACGACGGAGCGTTGCGAAAGCGTCGTCGCACTCTGACGACCACGAATGGAGGGGCCCGTTACTTCCGAGGAGCTTCGTCAGCGGCGATATGATAGTCGCGAAGTTTCGAATGAAGCGCCGAAAGTAGGAACACAGTCCTACGAAACTGCGCAGTTCTTTGACGGACGTCGGTTTCGGGAACTCGGTCACGGCCCGAAGCTTGGCTGGATCGGGGAGAATTCCGTCCTTGGACACGACGTAGCCGAGTATTGTGAGCTGCCGTGCTGCAAATCGGCACTTCTTTAGATTCAGTTGCAGACCAGCGTTGCTCAAACGCGTCAACACATGCCGGAGGCGTTGAAGATGCGTGGAGAAGTCTGGAGCAAACACAACGACGTCGTCGAGGTAGCACAAGCACGTGTGCCATTTCAGGTTGCGCAGAATAGTATCCATCATGCGCTCGAAGGTGGCGGGCGCATTACACAGCCCAAACGGCATGACGTTGAATTCGTACAAGCCGTCGGGCGTGACAAAGGCGGTCTTCGGTCGAGCGTCATCAGCCATAGGTACTTGCCAGTACCCTGAGCGCAAATCGATGGATGAAAAGAATTCTGCTCCTTGTAGGCTGTCAATCGCGTCGTCTATGCGCGGTAGTGGATACACGTCCTTACGAGTGATCTTGTTGAGCCGTCGGTAGTCCACACAGAACCGCACAGAACCGTCCTTCTTCGCAACAAGAACGACAGGAGACGCCCAGGGGCTGTTAGATGGTCGAATAACATTGCGTCGAAGCATGTCGTCGACTTGCTCGTTGATTACGCGGCGTTCTGTGGGAGATACGCGATATGGACGTTGCCGCAGTGGCGGTTGGGCGCCAGTGTCGATGCGATGCGTAACGGTGGACGTGCGGCCGAGAGAAGTTTGAGCGACATCGAAAGAAGCGCGAAATTCTTCCAAGAGACCCAGAAGCTGGGAACGCTGGACCGGCGTAAGGTTGTCAGCAATGGAAGAAGCGAATACATCATCGGGCGATGAACCAGACGTGGTAACAGCACTGAGCGTACTGGAGTTGGGGCAGTGCGTGTCATCTGGTTCGTCCATAACTTGTGCGTCTTCGCTACACTTGGAAGGAATTCCGAGCTCTTCAGTTTGGACAAACTTGCCTCGACAATGGTCTTTAAACCTGCCTCCGGAGACTTTAGAACGTATACAGCGTCATTGGACCGTTAGGCACGTGATAGCAGACCTGCGATGTGTTCAACTAAGGAGCTCTATGAAAGGAAGAAAATTGTTATTCACTCGTTTGTAGAACAAGCTTTATGCTGGAGACAGATGGACGAAAACTTTTTTTCTCTCTTTTGCGAACTTTCCTGCACCTTGAGAGTTTTCGCAGATCTAATTTGCGATATTCGATAGCTTTCTCATCCTCTCCATTTACTGACCCGAAGGTCGCGGGATCGAATCCCGGCCGCGGCGGCTGCATTTTCGATGGAGGCGAAAATGTTTGAGGCCCGTGTACTTAGATTTAGGTGCACGTTAAAGAACCCCAGGTGGTCAAAATTTCCGGAGCCCTCCACTACGGCGTCTCTCATAATCATATCGTGGTTTTGGGACGTTAAACCCCAGATATCATCAACCTACTGAAACAACTAACTTTGTCTTCATAATGATCAGGAACGCTCTTGCCAATGCCATCAAAAGGTTAAAAAATATTTTTTAACAAGCACAATCGCCTTCTGTTAATTAGATTCCGGGCGGTTCAACACATCTGTTGTTCTCGTCTAATAGGAATTGTTCTCGGCCTCTAATTCCTTCGGACATGGAGCAAATATGAAGCTCAGTGAAAAAAATTGCCAGCGACAGTGTGCTCTGATGCACCGCAGTAAAACACCGATGACATCAGGCTTTAATGATCTTGAACTTACAACTGTGGCAGTTCGCATAGTCTAGCTTCAAACCGGTACGGTGTATAGGCATGCATTCTATAGTTACCCGGAGCACTGGTACAGCGACACGCTGAAAGAAAAATAACTTTTAAATAGAAAATAGAAAGACATGCAAAGCTTTCTAAGGTTTATTTTTAATCTCTCATTGGACTTTGGCTGTATGAATCAGCCACAGAAGTCTGCTTGACGCTATGTTTAATATGCTTCAAGGCTGAGCTCAAAAAAAAAAAAAAAAAAAAAGAAAACCTTTGCCACGTTAATTGCTACTTTTTTTTTGTACTATCCACGTTATATCGCTTACAGGTTATTTTTCGTTAATAATTGTTCAGCGAGCATTACTTCTGCTTCTTTAAGCATTAATGTACTTTTCTATTGTTGCATTCCGACAAGTCGTTTACTCTTTTTTTTTTTCAGCTCTTCGTTGCTGTTACATCTGTGCTTTCCTGCAGGAACGACAATTGGCCCATCTCTAATTGTGAGTAACGTGCCGTGTTTAAGTATGCAGTCAAGCACTGGCGTAACCAAGAGGGGGGGGGGGGGAGGAAAGGGGGGTTCAAGCCCTCCGAAATTTTTCAGTTTTGCATGTGTGTATTACAGACACGAACATATAGAAAAGATGGCTGACCCCCTCCCCCTTCCGAAAAAAAAAAAAGAAATTCTGGCTACGCTGCTGCGTCCACACTTACTGGGGCCACTTGCTAAATGTGGGCAGTGAACCGCAGTAAGCGCGTGAGGCCTCTCAAAGATCGGTGCCCGTGCCACGATGCCAGTCGTCACACAAGCTCCGCAGACGTATACAGCAATTACGCACGGCTCTCCGCCCCTTGGAATTCTTAAGTTATACTTAAAGCCCCACAAGTAAATTGCGGTTACAGTTGGCTGTACTACAGGTGATCTGTTTTCAACGTCCTTCCACAGTTCAAATGAAGCGCTAAAACCGGCGAAGGGGAATGGTGGCGCCATCTTTGAGTCGAGCAAAACAACCAATCTCGGGTGTTTTATCGGACATAAACGTGGCGGCTCTTTTCATTCGAACAGAAGTCGCGCACGGCACGTTTGTTGAAAGAGTCGAGGGGGAAATATAATGCAAGGAGGACATGTGTTTTGTTTTTCCTTCTTTCGTGAGGCAAGATAATCTGTGTGTAGCAGTTCCGCGTAGTAATTGATGCTGTCCGCCGGGAAACGTGGAATGATACGAGTTACGCGTGGCGTATTAGAAACATGATTGTTGGAGTGACAATTTTTTCGTTCTTTTGTTTGCCTTCAAAGATCAACAGACGAGAAAGAGAGAGAGAGGGAGGGGGGGGAGGAAACACGTAATGCTTGTGTAAGCTTTTTTGTCACACGGCCTGCTGCTTCAAAACAGCTCATGGCTTTTGCCTTGATGCACCTGTTTTTACGAAACTGGACAATACGCCATCTGTCAGGAAGCACATGCTGTCCAGGGTCTTTTTCAATTGGCTCTCGTAGCTTCACCCGAATACTCCACAACACGCAAGCGCCGGCGTGTGGATTGCACGCGCCTGCTGGCGTGTCCAATTCTTTGCTGCTGGCGAAGCCAACTCATACGATGCAATCGTGCGGTGATTAGGCAATACAATCCAAGCGACGCGTTAAACAGCTATGAGTCAGTCGTTAATTTTGGGAATTAATAACTACGAATTGATAACCAGAAGTTACAATGTGTTAGCAAGAAAAATGAAAAACGCCGCTTCTCGCAAGCTGTATATTGCATATTTCTCGCACTTTACCAGAGCCGAGGAATTTAAAAGAAAAGCGAAGTTTGGCTCTCAGTTTTTTTTATCTGAACAACGGTCTACCTTCCGGAAAAAAGAACGAAAATAATTGTTTTGAAAGAATGCTTCATTGCGCAGGAAAAGAGAAATGAACGTTTATTCGAGCTGGCAGAAGAAATATGTATCCTTTATTTTCGACCTAAAGTGGGCAGGCTTTTGATATTTATTTTTACGGTCTTGTATCTCTAACCAGGTGTCACCAGTAGCGATGTTCTTTTCTTCGTTTGTTATCTTTTTAGGTTTACTTGCTTTTGTTACCATAGGTCTTCTTTCGAAAGAATGGTGCTGTTATTACCCCATTTTTTTGTGTGTGTCTATTCATCTGCTGTAATAAAGTTTGCTTAATGTGCGTGCAAGCAAAAGTGCCTTTTTTGCTGCTGAAGTTCGTGTGACGGATAATCGGTGATGTATGTGTATCTTTGTGACGGATGCTAAATAAATTCAGGATGCTTACGGACCGAGCCACCACCGTCAACACCACCGCGCCCCCTCGGCCGCGACGTCGGGCGAGTAGCGGGAGAGGGAGGATCGCCTCACAAGTTTCAGAGATATAATGCAGGATTACAGACTGGCCAGGTGCAAACTTCCGCCACCCTACCAAAAAATGTCACAGTTTCGCCGCAAGGGCGAAGCAATGAATGCGATAGCAAGAAATTGGAATGTCGCACGAAGAACGAGAAGCAGCTCGATACTTGCAGCGCGCCGCTGAAGCACAAAGAAGGACGCCCGAAAAGAACGCACAGGCATACACAGGACAAGCGTGAACTAACGACTGTCACAGTTGTTACGTCTTTTTGCTTGAGCAACGCGCTGCAAGTGTCGACAACGGAGAATCAGACGCTCTTAGATATTAAATGCGAAGCATTTCTTAGCGAACCTCTGGCACTTTGAGCGTTTCTATCTACGTATCTATCTATCTATCTATCTATCTATCTAGCCGCCTACGTCTGGGTGCTCTCATGATCGCCTCCTTAACTTGGTGTAGACCAAAATTTGCATGGGAGGGTAAGAGGATTTGACGAATATGATTGCCGGGTCATGACATGAATAACGTTAAATTCCTGTCGCGTACGTCGTCAAACCCTTTCCACTAGACACGTGTGGCACATACCCGTTTACCACGGGCCGCGGTGTACGGGTATGCGCCACAGGTGATTGTTTATATCTACCCAGGAACGGCGAGAACAGACATTAGTAACTTAAATGCTAGAGCGTTAAGGAAAACCAACATCGGCAGCGTTGACTCAACGAATGGAAAGAATGAAAATTAGGATCCCAGGCGGAATCGAACCCAAGCATTCTGCGTGGCAATCAGGTATTCTACCACTGAGCCACGCCAGGTCTATAAACTGGTTTGGAAAAACAGCCTACGCAGGCGTACCTTCGGTGCAACGTCAATTGTGGTTGTGGTGCTGGCTATCTAATTTTACAAGAAAGCAATAAACACTACATATGTACTCCTACGATACAGGCGTCATATCAGATGAACGTCTGTAGTTCCGGTGTTGGCTCCGCTTTTATAGCAGTCTAATAAACATTACGATTGTATTTCTATGATTCAGCAAGCTATACTGAAGCATTGCTCGAACCCGGAGGAATACATTAACGAAAATTACATACGATATCCACATCAACGCACCGCCGTAAAGTGCACTTCATCCACCAGAACGACGCAGTGTCCTCTTCATTTCTTACGAGGCTGGGCGATGGCCTCATGCTGACCGAGGATGATGCCAGAATAATTGACAGCCGCTTTCTAGACTAGGCTACGTAGGCCACATACGCCCAGGTAGTCTACGAATACGGCAAACACCATCCACTGATGTTGGTCTACGTAGCACTATCCAGGCCTACCAGCCTCCACGGCCTATAGCTCACCAACACGAAGCGTGGCTTCAGGTTCCG
The DNA here is from genome assembly GCF_013339695.2 of Rhipicephalus sanguineus. Lineage (NCBI taxonomy): Eukaryota > Metazoa > Arthropoda > Arachnida > Ixodida > Ixodidae > Rhipicephalus > Rhipicephalus sanguineus. The sequence continues at coordinate 145,855,539 of NC_051178.1, read as the reverse complement.
ACATGTCGCCGGCTCTGTCGACAGACAATTTGTCGACGAAATGACCGAGGCATCCACGAATTCCAACAGCTCTGCTATACCACATACTTCCCTACACGATCACGACCGGATCACGATCACGACCGATCACGACCACGATCACGACCGGATCCTATAACAAGTCGTGACAAGCTGCTGGTGCTCACTGATCACGGTGATGATGCCCTTGTTCAAGAACTGTCAAGAACTTCTTGCACACATGCACACGGATTCCGGAAACATGCGTGCGTTCTCGGGACACGTATAAGCACTACATATCAGCTTACCGCTTCTGGTGTTGGTAATACCCACGTTGCCATTGGCAGCGTTACCCAACCGTAAACAACTGGTTATATAACACATATGCGGCTCTTCAATCTATATATGTGTGCGTATAAAATTTATACAAATCTTAAGCGTCATTTTGTAACGTGTCGCTCAGTAAAACAGTTACGCCACAGTCAACTACCCGCCACATGCTTCGCATAACATCGACTCCCATGGTACGTGGGATCTGCCGAATTTTTCTTTTTCTTTTAAACTGTGGCGCGTGGAGTGACCCCTCTGCGTATCCTGCCACACGGGAACGTCTGACGCAGGGTGCGCGGTGTTCTTTGTTTTTTTTTTCCTTCCACATCACAAGTGGGTACAGAAAGTGGCCACTTTGTCATGCGCGTCTCAAGGGCAGTTTTCAAATTGAAAGAAAATGTAGGAGCGTTGGGTGATAGAAAACACGCTCAAGGTCCTCCGAGATTTGCTTACTTTTTTTTTTATTGGTGCCAGTATGCCCTACCGCATAAGTTAAATAAAAGAGGTTTGCTTACCATCAGCGGTAAATGGTGCATATAAATAGCTTGCTGTGAATTCGCCGGCGCATGCATGGCTGAGTTGTCTAACGCATCGCGCTGGGGAGTGAGGGGCCGATGGTTCGAATGGTTGGGTGCTTTATTTTTCTTTATGCCTTTTTTATATATACACATACATATACATATCCAGGACACGACGGCGACGGCAAAAATCAGCCGAGAGTGTCCATGTAATTGCTATCGCAATAAAACTGAACAAGTAACAAACGGTCGCCTGGTGACATCTGCACACCAGAACGTTTCCAAACCCAGTGGTCTTGAACCTCTGTTACCCAGAAGTTTATTCGTCAAGCTGGAAGTTTTGCGAGGCCAGGTCAACCCTGGAACACATGTTATGAGAGTGTGACGGAGGTGGGGTTCCAGATGAGAACACAGCCTCGAACAGAAACGCGCTGGGAGACTGCACTGTTCACCTTCGCCCTCGAGGACCAGCTGTGGGCCGTCCAGCGGGCCGAGGAAGCCGCCAGAGCTCAAGGGCTCGTGGCCGACGCTTAGGCGGGGATATTCGCCCAAATCCCCGAATAACTCGCCTGACCTAAAAAAAAAAAAAGTTGCTGTTCTGTTCTGTTTAATCGCGCATATATGTTTGATAAGTCAATTTTATTAAGAGAGAGACAGCTTTCAGTTGCGCTGAAAATAACAAAGTGTGCGTGGGTCGCCTCGGATCAAACTGATCCTATATGCGTGATCTGCAAGAACGACGGCGTCATATGAACTCCGAGGCATTTGTAGGAAAGCGCTAGGCCGATAGTGGAAGAATTGATGTGCTACATTAACGTTCAGTAACTGCGTGTTTTAGGCGAATTGAGATGCTGGAAGAGCGGCCTAGTTGGTTGCGCATAGCTATTGATTGCAACGCCCTACTCAGAAACACAAGCAAATAAATACTCAAGGAAAACACTGGCGCTTGCACTGTTTATGCCAGTGTTTTACTTGCACCTTTTCCTGTGTGTCTTAGTATCGCGGTGCAAGTACTATAGCTAAATTTAGAGTCGTATGCTACAGCTTAATTTAGTGGTGAGGCGGTATGTAGAGATGTAGGCGGCATTTCGGCAACAACGCAGCGCAAAAATTAAGGTTCCGACAATTCAGGCGCAGGGAATGCTTAAATTTGATTTGAAGATGATAAATTGTTTAGTTTTTTTTTTTTGTCCGGCTATGCGGAACAAATATCACGCCCGTGGGGTATGTGTATCGGGCATCTCCGAATGCGCCAAGTGCCTTAATGCAGTATTTAACATGGAGTCATGAATTAACGAATTATGAAATCCTCAAAGCATAAAAGGGCGTAACGGACGACGTGAGCTTTTTTTTCTTACTTTCAAAGAAAAAATAAAAACGGCCCACAGACACTCATCGTAACTATGGATAGTTACCATAGAGGTTCGCGTACAAATAGGTGTGACAGGGTATTTCATTCACGAAATGAAAACGCTAGCTTGCGACACATTTCACACACAATTTCTGAAAAGAGTCTGAAAAGAGTAAAATATGGCTTGTTGTATGCAACGCGCTAGCTGATGTGCATGTGCTTTGATGTGCTTCATTTACTGCAGTCATCAGTAAGATACTTGTTGTCACACATATGCTTTCATACTATAAAAGAGAGAGAAAGAACGTGGAGTACAAGGCTGTTAACAGGCCACTTCAAATTACCTCTATTTGTACTATGAATGAGAATTAATTCAATATAAATTTTATGGTATTTACTTGAAAACCACGATGTGATTGTGAAGCACGCTGAGTGGTGGGGGTGTGTGGATAGCTGTGTTGCAGCGTGGGGCTCATTAACGTGCACATGTATATAAATCTAAATCTAAGTACAGGCGTGCGTTTGCCTCTTGTTTCCATCGAAAAGCAACCGCGGTGGCCGGCATCGAACCTGCGGCCTCGATCTCAGCAGCGCAGTGCCATGACCGCTAAATTATAATCGACTACGGCGGAAAGAAGTAAAAAAGACGGCAAATAATATTCCTGACCGTAACTATCCGCCAAGACCGAAGACTGTGTCAGGAAAAAGTAAAAAACAAAACAAAAAACGAATGCTAAAGGGGAGTTAGTAAACGTCCGCCGAAAATCTGGTGACCGTTTGAAAATAAATAATTCCGTACAATGGTGTGGCATTTAAAAAAAGTGTTAAAAGGGTAAATGCATAGGCATAGCAAGGCTGGTCAATGCGTCTAAATAGTCCAATGTATATGTCACAAATTAGCGGGTTATAAAGCGCGCGCGAGGCCGCTTTCAGCTGGCTACGAGACAGAACGGCGCGAACCGCTCGCCCAAGAAGCGCAAAAGACGAAAAAACAAGCATCAAAAGACGCCGGCGCGCCGCATCCTCCTCACCCACTCGAGCCAGACGCCGTCGACACGATCGAACGCCCGGCAAAGCCTGGATGGTTCTAGAAGGAAGGGGGGACGCATCCCCGAGCGGTGCCGCCGCGATTCGAACCTACGAGAAAGCTCTCGCCCCTTCTGTAGCCTTAGCTGTATTGCACGCCGAAGAACGCTCCCGACGCTTCTGGAAACCGGGGAAGAAGGGATAAAAGCGTGCAAACGACGAGAGGTCGGTGGAGTAGTGCAGTCAGTGAGAGAGTCGAGACAGGAGTGAGTCAGTCGCCCGGTGATGGTGAAGTTATGCTACGTGTGGCTTCGCTAGCCAAAGAAGACGTGTTTATGATGGTGTGCGGTCAGTCGATCGTCGATTTGGAAGAATCCGATGACGACACCGTGTGAGCCGTGACAAGTCACGACCAGGGGCGTAGCCAGAAATTTCTTTCGGGGGGGGGGTTCAACCATACTTTATGTATGTTCGTGCGTGCGTTTGTATGTGTATGTGTATATATACGCAAGCAAAACTGAAAAATTTCGGGGGGGTTTGAACCCCCCCAACCCCCCCCCCCCCCTTGGCTACGCCCCTGGTCACGACGACGGTTGAGCTACGACGATCAACGCTGGAGCTGGCGTGAGTGTTTCCTTGAAGAGAAGCATTCGATTACCGTCCAAGTATTGTGGACTGGATACGCCATTGTTTATTCAGGACTTTAACTGTCGTTGAATAGTTGTAATGCATGCGATTGCATTCGTAGCGTGTGATCTGTTTGTTTAGCTCCCGTTGTGTAAACACCATCTGAATTATATTGTGAAGTTGTAACTGGTACCAGCCGAGTGTGCATGTGTTTGTATTATTTGTATTGCCTTAAGTGAGAATATATTTCGTTTTCGTCTGTGTTATCGACTCTCGGCTCTGACTCGGTCTTTGGACCACAACCGGCGTTCGCTGGCGCACCAAAGGACCAACTCTAAATTGTCCGCGCTTTCGTGGTGCGTTTTCGGAGGGCCTTGACGCCAGCCCTTAGAATCCGCCCGGCGATTGCCGTCCCCATTAACGGGACAAGTGACAGTATACATCATTCGAAAGAAGTCTACAGGAACATGCTACCGTGTAGATGTAGGATAGGCTATACCCGAGGTCTTCGAATATGCGTTCACAAAACTAAAAAAAAGACGTGTTTCAGTCCGGCGCTCAAATTGTTGATGAGGCTACAAATCATCTCTTCTTCTCACTGTTTATGCGCGACATCAGATAAACCCGTTTTCTTAACGTGGCAGTTGTATGCAGACACCGCAGTTAATTTCAGTGCAGTTTTTACCAGTGCGCGCTTCGCGTACAGGCCATAGCACGCAACTTTCCGACTTCTTGAAGACTTTAAAGTTTCTTCAAGAAGGTGGAAAAGCACCTCGTGTCGACAACGAGGCAGCAACCCGAGCACAACGCGGTCGACGTGTCAAGAAGAGTCCAGAGTCACCTCACGCAGCGTCCATCACGCGAAGCGAGCGATATTGCTAGTCCGTACGAATGACCTTGTCACCATGCTCCTGGAAGGGCAAAGCGCACGAGGATTGCGCACACGAGGCCAGCTGCCGCAGGCGGGAACGAATTACAGCCCGTTTTCGATCGACTGTACGGACACACTACGCCGAGAACGCTCGCGCACATGAGCACGCCGCAGCAGAACGTGTCGGCAATGCCCGCGTAGAACATCGAGACACTCCACTTAGTCGTGAAGCAGCCTATGGTGTAGGCCACAGCTGGCAGGACAGCTGACAGAAACGATGCCGCGAGGAGCATCGCCGGCTGTGGTTGGGACGAGTACATCACTACGGCGAGTGCGACGGAGCCCAAGACGGTGTTCACTTCGGTTGCCTTGAAGCCGTCGCTGGCTTCGGCTGTAGCTTGATCGGGTAATAGACCTAGAAGCAGGCAGTGGAGCGTGTAGTAGACGCAGAGGCATCCTAGAGCTTCCAAGGAAGCCCAAATGCCCACGTGGGACAGCGGTTTGTCTTCTTGGCGCCTTCCGTGAACGGCGCAAGCAGATTCTGTGGCACCGTAGTCGACGTTTTCTGAGTAAGAGGACAGCATGGTGCTTTCTGTGGCTGACCTGCGAAGAGAATGCGTACAAGTTGCGAGGGGGTCAACCTGTATCAGTCACCCGTCATTAACTATTTCCAGCAAAGAAGTGTCACTCCTTAAAGAAAGGGGTTAGTGAAAAGGCGCGGTGTGATATTGATCTGTGTTTGCACCTAGGAACGGTGCGCATGTGCGGCGGGTCACGTGCCCTGGTTAGGCATATATGTTCGTTCTTGCTTAATGAAACTTTCAGTTGATAGAATGCGCTGGTGTCGTTCCCTCGCTCGTTCTTGTCCCAGTTCGCACTTGAAATTTCAGTGACACACGTGTACCAACTAGTACATAAGTGGCGAGACACCAAATGATCGCCTAGACTATGGCACGGAGTGAAAGTTTTGGCGCTGTTCTGACTTACACGCTCCTAGACATCCTCCTGCGTTCAGCTCGGTCGGCGAGAACAACGCCCAACTGCTGGAGGCAGAGGCCCACGGCGAACCCGATGCACACAACTATTTCCGCCACTGGCTTCTCGTAATTCCCAGTCTGGTTCAACATCCTGGACCCTGAGTACAGCATGTCGACGAAGGCCATGCCGAACAAAGCACCCCCGGAAATCAGCAGGGCCGTACGATGGTATCTGTAGTGGACAACAGATTTTGATCCCGTGAAGGCTCCACTATGCTGTTACAGAGATCTGGAAACTATATACAGGTGATGTATCTAGAGTCCAACGAGGAATCACTGGCCCGGGCTAGGCCTCCAGGAGCCGTCGTCCGGGGTAGGAGGTATATTTATTTATCTCTCTTTCCTGTTCTGTAGTCCTCGTGTTGTGTTCCTTAAAAGGAACCAGTGGTTAACGCTGGGACTCTCAAAGTGGTAAATGTCTTCATATTCTCATGCCACTGTTTTGCACTATCTGCCAGTAATTTAGTGCAAATATTTCGAGAAAAGTTCTCACTAGAAGAAGGAATTGGGGAAATACGTGGCTAACAGAGCAAAAATTGAATGAGAAACATGTTTTTAAAATAGAGCAAAAAGATAAGCAATATATTTTATAGCATCCATTGGATTCAAGCAGACACCTTCGTAGCGAAAGTCAGCGTACGGGGCTTTCGGTGACTGTCGCAACGTGTCCCAACGCTGAAAATAGTTTGTCTTTATGTGTGCACCAAATAAAAGCCGTAGTTCATGCGTTTCAATGCTGGTCGAATTGAGCAACGTGCTAGCGGGGAGAAAGAAAAACTTAGTTAATTCTTAAGGTAAGATATAGATATTTGACAAGATCATTCTACTCGACAACCAAAAGTAGAATTTACTTCTCGGTTGATGTAACGCATTCGATGATCCGTTTACGACAGAACACTTACACGAGCCATTCTTGCCGAACGTCTGCCCGAATGTGTAGCCAGTAGACGAAGGGCCCGGCTACCAGGTTACCTCCAAGCAGGAGCAGCGCTCGCAGCGTCGACGTGGCGTCCATGACAACACGAGCACTGGAATCGAGATAATCACGATACTGAGGAATAAATGGATTACAGAGTCTCTAGAATTGGCCTAGCTTTGCTTGGATCGTCTCTGCGATTGGCCCAGTTTACTTTTACACTATCTCAGGGACTGACTGACTTTACTCGACGAAAAAGCTATCGAACAGCCACGCCAAAACTAGATCAGGAAGGCAAAGATAGCTTAGGCTCGGCAAATCAGTTGTCCATTTGAAGGCACTTATTTGTTCCGGTGAGGACATTTAGGTACCATTTACGGTTATACCAGGCACCGGTACTAATGAAGCTTATGTACAGGTCGCTGTAGAAATCGTCAAATAGCAACGCTGCTATCATCTACCAAGCAAGGAACACACTTACGCACACGAAAGCTCTCACCTTCCTCACATGGTATCTGCCAATGAGCTGGTTTCATGCTAGAATTTAGAAACGGTCAGTACCAATCAATGACTTCGAAAAGTGACTGAAATTCTGCGCGGTAGCCAAGAGGCTACGGTAGTGGGTAGTTCACCCTTGCTTGTCATAGCTCACGCACTGAATACTCGTGCTGAAATATAGTTCAGTTCGCAGTAATTAAAGCGCCTCAATAGCCACTTATGAGGAAGCGCTATCGCGACACGATAATACGTATCCGATTACACCGTTATCGCATGTAGATAAAAATGAACGTTGATTTCTTGTATCGGAAGACACTTGGAAACGGACTTACCGCACGGCACGAGAAAAATAGAACTCGCTACTTAGCAACGTGTTACGCGGACGGAACACGCTGGCTCGCTCGCCTGCCATGAAAAGTAGGGCACGGGCAAGCTATAGCTATCTGCTTCTTCCAAGACACGCTCGATATTCTTATCAGTTCTAGATTAGAGACGTCGTTCGGCTGAAGTGAGAAAGTAGTAGAGTTCAAGAGGCTACGACGCTTTGTGCCTCGATATCAAGTCGTCTTATCGGCGAATATGCATTAGTAGAACTCTGCAAATAGATTGTGTGGAATGCAAATTTATGTAATGTTGGCGCTCAGACAAGCAACTATGGTCGAAGGTATAAATACTGAGTACTTCTAGTTACGTCATACATGCGTACACACTACGAAGGGCAGAGACATGGGCTGAGGGTATAGAGTGCAAAGAAATTGCGTCATGGAATCCTTAGATCGTAACGCATCAACTATTTCTATGGTTATTGAAAAAAGACAGCTTCACATAATGCGATATGAGGTAGATATGCTGAACTATTCTGGACTGAGTAAAAGTGTAACATATCTGAAGCTTATTCGTAAAAGTGTAGAATCTCCTCATCTAATTCATACAATGGAGTTTATCAACTACTCAACGAAACGTCATGTATAGCAAGACAACAAACCATATCAAGTTTGAGCGTAAGTATAATTTCGGTTACCGTATTCGAATGCAGGTGAAGGAAGAGGAAGAAAAGGCAGGAAAGTCAACCAGACGCGCGTCCGGTTTGCTATCCTACGCCAGGGGAAGGGGATTAAGGGATGAAAAGATAGGGAGATGATAGAAAGTAGTGAGCATACGAAAAATTCGCGTAAGCGTAATAAACAACACTGCCGCGTTCCATAGTACTGGACGCAGGATCTCAAGCGTATCACATTCCACTGTACATAGTCGAGTCATGGGGCCTACTGAAGGCTTGCAAGTGCTGGATATATAGAACGTCCAGTACCTGTTGTGCGGATTGAGCTTGAAACGTGTCAATCTTCTCATCTGATGAAAGCGCGGCCCGATTGGGCTTAATAAGGTTGGATGCGTGGGATCGTTGGTAGTGGGTCATTTCTTAAGCTTCGCTGTAGCGCAGCAAGGGACATCGACACCAGAGAAAAACGCGCGAAGACACACAGCGCTCTGTGTCATCGTACGTTTCCTTCTGGTGTTCATCACCCTTTTTCCGAAGACGCGCGGTTCACAATTGAGAGAAAAACGCCCTCATGCACCGTGTCCCCGTCTTATTACCTTTAAAGACGATAGTCTTTCTTGGGATACTTGAACGCAGAAATTTTGGTCTGTCTGTCTGTCACACGATTCAGCCACCCGGCCAAAGTTTAAGCACTTGCTGAGCGCCCAGCCATCTTGAACTGGTAGCTGCGTTCATACTTGTGAACATTGTCGATTAAAAAGCAAATATTACGCATATCTGAGGCGCAACATCAATACGTAAGTATTGGGTCGTGTGTTCCTTTACTAGAAAATACATAGATACATAATTCTAAAGACCGTAGTGTTTCTTAGGTTACGCTGAAAATGCGACGCTATGCACGAAAAAGCCCTCTGCCGACGATATGGTGTTGCCACCTGGCAGTGGCCCTGGGAACAGCATCACGGGTTGCCGCGGATGAGACCGGGACTCATGTAGTACGGCCAGTACGGCCGGCAGAAGACTTCGTCCTTTCTTGCTCTCAGTGTACATGATTTCAAACCAAGTAGTAGATCAGTTTTTCCTTTTGAGAGAAAGGGTACTCCGCAATTTCTTACACGCGCGAAAAGGAACTTATGTCGAATACTAGTGCCACCGCGAACCCATTAGTTCTTCAAGTGGATAACGCCTGAGCTTGGTGCTCGGCTGCGTGTAGGGGCTTTCTTATAGTAGACGTCAGGGGGGGGGGGACGTGAACTCACTGTGGCGCCTGCGAGGTCTCCAGACAACATTTTTTTGTCTATATACGCCCCCCCCCCTCCTCTTTTATTTCTATTCTGCATTTTCCCAAATGGCGCGGCAAAGGGCACCATTTCTAGCGAAACATAGAGCGTCCTTTCTAAAACCAACCAAATTTCTAAAAGCCATCACTACCCGGAGGTCGCGGGATCGAATCCCGGCCACGTCGGCTGCATTTTCGATGGAGGCGAAAATGCTAAGGCCCGTGTACTTAGCTTTAGGTGCACGTTAAAGAACCAGGTGGTCAAAATTTCCGGAGCCCTCCACTACGGCGTCCCTCATGATCATATCGTGGTTTTGGGACGTTAAACCCCAGATATTATTCTAAAAGCCATCATTACCACGACTGGCAAGTGCCCGAACGCTGACTAATAAGGAATGACGTTTATGCAAGAGAGCATTTTACAGTACGGGCGTTTAACACCATGGCAACCGTCTGAAGTGTTCAGCAGCTTGCTTGGGAGCAGATTCAAGAGACATAGACCACACAATATAGGCGACATAATTATCGCACTACTCAGAAGTCACAGACTAGTCTGATAAATGTACCAACTCGAAATAATCAATTTCACGGGGTTGTTATCCGCATCTGCGGGAATAGTTCGTGCAAAATATGGCTCTATTCCGACACGCTGTGTGGAAATCAGCCGAACTTGAAAAACGGCCGACACTAATTACATTACCACGAGCAATGTATTGAAATGCAAAGTTCAGTGAATCCCATGCATATATCCTCCAGGGAAAAGGAAATGCTTTTGCGAGAACGACGCATACATTGAGACATACGCAGGAGGAACAATAGAAATCGACAGTGATGCTCCAAAGATAAGGCTATCGTAAGCATACATACAACGGGCTAGGTTGTGAAGATGCCTTTTCGGCTGGCACAATGCCGAACGGGGAACGGGAACAATACCACCCTCGTCGATTCTCGAGTCCGTGGACATTGTGGCGACCGCCGACTTTTGACTCCGTGTGCCAGCTGCCAGATAAGGCTGCCTGCTCCCTTCTTGTGTTTGCATCGAAGCAGGGTCGATAAGAGAGCACGTAGATGAGATGCGCCAGTGGCATTGTCAGATGTGCTGCTGCGGTGGTTGTTGGCCCATCCGGTTTCTCGGGCATTGAGTAAAGTGTGCGTGGAAACAAACACCACCGTAGCACAATGGGTAGTGGAAGGTGCTCGTAGCGCAGATGTTACGGGTTCGTCTCCCAATGAGGGCAAGCTATTTTACATTACTTTGTGGCTTTTGTATCTCCTCAAAAACACCTAAGGACTCCCCTTATAATTTTTTCGGCTTCGTACTGTTGTTACTGACATACATATATCGTCCCTCTGTTTGCCTTCTCGTTAATTCACCGTGAGAACTACTGCGTTATACTTGTTCATACACCCGGGCGAAGTAACGCGTGTACAAGTGCACGTTTACACAAAGTTTTTTTTTTTTTTTGTCTTCAAACTTTGTTTCTCATCTCTCTGTCTTACGCTACAAGTGCGCAGTGTAACAAACCTAGCAGGATAGACAAGCCTTTCCTGCGCTTTACGATGAAAAAAGAAACAATATTTTGTTCATTGGTTGTAATGACCAACTTCATCTTCAAAGGTGCGCTTAGTGAACACAAACGACACAAACGAAAAAGTACAGGACATAAGGCAACGAGCGCAAACTACCAACTGGTTTATTGTCTGAAGAAACGTAGCCCCAAGAAAGAGGTGTGTCAAACGAACTCCTTTCTTGGGGCTACGTTTTTTTAGACAATAAACCAGTTGGTAGTTTGCGCTCGTTGCCTTATGTCCTGTACTTTTTGTTTGTGTCGTTTGTGTTCACTAAGCGCACCTTCGAAGATGAATCAACACCAACTAGCCCACCTTATAGCTCTTCTTAATGAGCAACACCTCCTAATTCATTCCTTCCCAACTCCCGCTTGAAGTGAAGGGAAGCTAACGATGAAGCAATGAGCGTAAACTGTATATGGAAAACTGCGGGGACGGGTACATAAATGGGCTCGCATAGTAAATGTCACAGTAGATTATTCGGCATGTATGCTCAAGCATTACAGAACAAAAATGGATGTCATTCCTTTGGTTTTCTTTCTCGTGCGAAACTTTCTACCGTTGACACGCATATTTATTTCAGCAGGGCAAACTGTTATTATTCAACGATGCAATGATGCGTTATTGAAAACAGACTTTCAATATTCTAACATAAAGAAAGATGTCTCTCGCGCCATGTTCACGCGGCATGATTTCAGACGTGCTTTTTATTGCATCAAACAAACAATCAGACAGTAATGGCGATGACAAGAGAAACACACACATGAATGGCTTTAAAATGCTGAGTTGAAGTCAAATTCGCTTTGAACTTTAGTGCACACAACATTTAGCAACAACACTTTGGGAAGTGTTTACACACTGTCTTATAATCCACAGTGCTTTACGTTGACATCTTACTCAAACACGAGTAAAACCTCTAAGAACGTTGCCGTTGTTAAATATGCGTGAAACGCAGAGCTCACAAACGCGACGCATCTCCACTGCAAAAAATAACCCTCTTAACATATCTACATTATGCGCGATTGCATTGTTGCATTTACGTTCAGCTGCACCACGATTGGCACGTTGTATCACATTGAATATAAGTTGTTCGCCGACGGTTATTTCGTTTCATACAGATCTATTTCAAAGGTCCTGACCTGCAGAATCAATGCTTACCTATACAACACTCACAACAACAACAAAAAACACGAGCTTTTTTTTTCACTCAGTCATGAGGTAAAACAAGGACTAGCGTCAACATGATACCGAAGCCGAGCAGAACTGCGAGCAGCTGCAGCACTCCGCTCAGCTGACTGTTCTTGTCCCTCTGCAGGACTTCGAAGAAAGTCACGTACAAGAGCGTGCCCGTCGCGACACCATTGAGTCCGGCGACCACGGGCGAGTCCTCGAGCTTGTTCTTGGTCACGGCTCCTATGAGCGCGCCGAGCGGCGACATCACCGAGAAGACGGCTATGTAGATGAGGATGGTGCGCGTTCGCATGTGGCTCGCCTTCATGTCGAAGCCCACGACGAACGCGATGACGAACTTGTGGATGGAGATGGCGAGGAACATGATCCAGGTGGCCTGGTCCGTCGACTGCAGGCCAAGGGAGAGGCCCTCGAAGATGGAGTGAAACGAGAGCGCCACCACGATTAGCACGCTGCCGAGAGAGAAGCGCTGCGTGCCGTGGTCCTCGTCAGCCACAGCGTCCGCCGAGAAGCTCTGCTTGTTCTCCACGCCGTTCTCGTGCACCGGGGGAGGTTGCTCCGCATCGTGGCTGTGAGTTGGGTGAGAAAAAAATAGAAAGGGCGGTGACGAGCGTTGGCCCGATGGGCAGGGCATGTAGTGCCAAGGCAAGATTATTACTTGTCATTAAGAGTAACAGACTGGATTCAAATACAAGGCAAGCGCACGAGGTGGAGGCAAAAAGCTAGGTGGGCAGTTGAGATTAAAAAGTTAGCGGGAATAACGTTGCCGCGGCAAGCCCAGGACTGAGTTAATAGGAGAAATATGGGAGACACATTTTTCCTGCAATGGGCGTAGTCAGGCTGATGATGATGATGAGGGCAACTTAAGCTTTATACTGAGGATATGGTTTACTCCATGGCCCAATTTTTTCTCTATTAATAGAGAGGTGCTCACAGATCAGTGCGTTTACCTTCAAATTATAACATGTTGACGAAAATTTGATACAAAATTGGGAGGTGGCGTTAAGACAAAGCTTGTGGCTACTATGCGGAGTTATGTTACCCGTCAAATGAAAACAAGGACACGCGTTGGTCTTAACGAAGGCATTGACTTTGAAGAAGGCTTACGATGAGGTTTAAATGACTGCGCCCAGATAGCCCTTACATATATTTCTTACTGCAACAGCGGTACCCTCTCTTTAAGATAGCAACGTAATGGCGCAAGAATCATGCCCACCTGCAGTTCATTACAGCGGCCGTGTGCGAGTGACCGTGGCCGGAGGTGTGGTGACTGTGTCCCAGGCAGGCGTGGACGATCTCTTCCAGCGCGTAGACGGCGAGGAAGCCCACACAGACGACACCTTCGGTGACGGGAAAGTCCGTCGTCAACTTCTCGAATCCTTCGCGCACTTCGGGCAGAAGGTGCAGGAAACTCGTGGCGAACAGTACGCCACCTCCGATGCAGACGAGGAACGCGAACGCCTTGCTGCCCCACCTCGCCATGCTGAGCCTCTTGACGAGCCAGATGGGAAGCAGTCCCGACAGCAGCGTTCCGAACAAGAGCAACAGCGGGGCCACGACTTGAGACCACTGAAATGCCATCTTTACACCGGTTTCTTCAGTTCTTGTAGAGTTTGTACTTGTGGGAAGCGTCGTCTAGTGTCTTCGAGTGGCGCTCTCAGAACGGGTCCGGGATTCTGGGTCAGAACGAGACACACGGCGCTCGTCAGACACTCTTGCGTTTTGGTGAATCTGCGAAAACAGGAGAGGTGTACGCATGCGTTAGGTCAGTGGTTCGCAACACTGGTTGGCGGTACATCGAGTTCTTAAGATCTGCCAGAACTGACCTTGGGTTTTCTGTTCCATTACGACTCGGGGAAAGCTTTGCAGGCAGACAGGAACAGGGAGGACGTAGTAGGCCGGGAAGGCGCTCCCGCGACAACGCAAAAAAAAAAAAAAAATGCGACGATATACGTAATTTGCGTGGGTCAGCGTACAGTTACTCCAACACGCTGCACAGTGCTCCAGCGCGAGCCTCGCATAAAACGGGCTTGTGTGCGACTTTGCACCGATGTTCAGCGCTGTGCAAGGTGAAATGCATGTGAATGTTATAATTTAAATTTCGAATAGATAAGTGTTGACCAAAGCAGTGTGGCACAAAAGTATGACATAGATGAGTACCTATGCCTCCAGTGTCCGACCAGTAAGTAGGTGAGTTCTCAAGAAAGACTGGCTGCGCGAAGGGCGAGTTACATGTTGAAGTACGACCGTAGGTGCCATCCTCAAATACCCGCAGTGCCCTCTTTTGCAAATGATATGCCTCATGAATAATTTCCACTGAAGAAAAAAGCCTAGCATGTCATGCTCTTTACACAAAAGTAAGGAACGACTGACAGCCTTAAAAATTTCCAAAAAATCTTTGGGCCTACCTGCTTCCTATAGCCACATTACAGCCCGGTTACGTCATAATGGTATTGAGTGCAAATCACAAGACAAGGGAAAAGACAACAAGGACGCTGCGCTTACGTCATCCTGTTATGTTATCCCGATGACATATTTCATGTACACGCAAAACTCAGCGCAAGGCAGGCAGGCCAAAAAAAAAAAAAGGCCGGAAATCGGAAACGTGTCGTTCTTCTTTGTTTCATTATACGTACTTGGTCGCCAATGCAAGTGGCGTTGGAGAGTACAGTGCAAACGTAGTCACACACGAAGTTGCCGACGCCTATACGCGTATTAGCAGCTGCGGGTTCCTTGAACCCGGAAAAATAACGAAAATTTTAGAAGTAAATACCACAAATCAAAGTATGACTCTATAAATAAAATACGCAATGCTTTTACCATGTATCGAAATAAGGGACGGCACCATAGCATTTTTTTCTATTGGACTTGATTTTAGCGGACGATTGCAGATTTAGAAAAGTGGCCCCATACTTTCAGATGTATAAAAGTGGCCACATAATGCATTACCAACTCGCCCAACAGTCTTTTCTTCTAACCCGTACTTTGTTTGCTCATCACCATGGTACATACCCACTCCGAAGGATTGGCCAAGACTTCGTGATCTGAACATTTAGAAAACAATTTGAAGATGCTATAAAGATTAAAAAAATAAATAAAAATAAAACGAGAATAAAAGAAAACATAACAACGAAATTATTGTGTGATTGGCAAGCAGACCAGACAGCTGCGTTAACCTGACCAGAACGATTTTGAACGGATGTACTCGACTTTAGTACATTTTTTTTAATGCTTTACAAATATTTGGAAAAGTGTATGTTAAAGTGGTATACGTTTGAATAGACGGCGAGGAAGCCCACAGTGGTATACGTTTGAATGAACGTATACCATTGAATAGTAGCTTGAATAAATTTACAAACTGCATCAAAGGCATCCCTGTGGAAATATCCCAAAGTGGAAGCACCGAAGTTACGTACAATTTCTGCAGTTAAGTTTAAACTTATCTTGGCAGATGGGGATAACGAGAAGTCTTTTTCTAAGTATAGTGAATAACTGCCACATGACAAAAAAATAATGTTCAATGGTTTCTATTTCTTCGCAGAACCGACAGAGGGGCGATATCGCATAACAAATACTTCGTCTTTCTGAAAAATTATAATAAGGACACGGATTGCCACGTATATGGCGCGGTTGTGGGACTTCAGTGCGGTGATTTATATGATTAAACTTCAAATAAAACCAGCAGCGTTACGACGTTTGGAAGGAGGAAAGAAAGCTGGAAGCGTGCCTTCGAACCGGACAAAGCAGTCTTCACAATTTTTAAATACATTTATATCCTTACTCCTGTGAAAATAACACATGATAACGCCTCTAAAATATCAAAACGAAACCTCGAAACAGTACCTTGACGCGGCATGAAGCGAGAAATGGGCTGGTTGGTGTCTTCAACGCTGATTGTGTTTTTGCGGAATGAGCCCAGAGAAGACAGGGCAAAACCCAGAATGGGTGTGCGTGTCGCTCCCACCCGCAGCCAGGTTATCTCGGCGCTGCTGATTAGAGCATTGTGTAGCATTCAGCCGTTGTTCTCACTGCAACTATTCGCGTCTACGAAAAGGGTTTGTAAGCTTCAAGTAAACAGGACGCACGGGAGCCCCCGCTTTCGTGGAAACGTACGCGTAAGAGTGTGTAGCCGATAAGCTTTTAGATTGTAGCTGCAACAGCGTATGATAGAACGAATGGACAATCTAATATGCAAAAAAAATATTACAGAGCTCGACAGACCACCGTCTCGCCTGGTAATATCCCTGTTGGTAAAGTCGCTTACCATTGTTGTTTTAATAAGGAGTTTTACAATGTTTAGAATTTCTTATTTTAAAATTTGTCTAAAGGGACACCAAAAAGGAATATTAACCTAAGCTGCAATGATTAATTACGCTTCTACAATAAAAAGAATGTCGCCTACCTATAAGAGGAGGCTTAATGAGGCGGAAAAGAGACAAGAAAAAAGAATGGAGGGAGGCGCCGCGTTGAAATTCAGACATCATCTCCTTTGAGACACGTCGTTTTGTCGTGTAACATTTGTGGTCGAAGACAGACTATACGTTGCGTTCTAATGAAACGAGGGACGAAAATGAGCACTTCTCAAGAAAGATGATTATCCCACGTTGGCCGAAATACGAAAAGATACCTTGAAATTTATGTCTTCACACCGGCGTATCGGCGCTGTGTTTTTAGTGCGAAATACAATACCGTTCGGCATACGTTGACAGTTCGAGCTCTAACCGCGAAATTGACAAAAATTGAGCTTTGTGCAAGTACTTAAGCAACCTAAAATGGTATTGTGTTTTGGGAGCTATTTTAAGACCCAAACTTAAGCGGTTGCTTTCCAGATCATTTATTTATTTATATATATATATATATATATATATATATATATATATATATATATATATATTTATTTATTTATTTATTTATTTACAGAAATACTGCAGGCAACATGGGCCAAGCAGGAGGGGCACAAAGAACGGTGATAAATAACAAAACTTAAATACGGGAATATTTATATAAGAACTCAAAATGACAAATTGTAGAAGATAATAAACACACATGATCCACTTAGGCATCTACTTAGCCTACTAACTTGAACAAACTATTCTGATTAAATAAAGTTGAACCATAGAACTGTAGAAAGAGCAAGTTCGCTTACATCTGGGCACATAAGAGCATTTGCAGAGCTGCGTCTCACTTTCACACGTGTGTGTTTCACCGCCAGCAATATTCTCCTCATGTTTCGTTTCCCTTTTATTGCGTTTTTCCGACTTGTGTGCTCGCTTTCTTTTGTCATGGCAACTCGCCGTCATCTGACCCGATGCTATGGCTCGTACAAAGAAGCGTTCGTGAATAATGTTGAGCTCTCTCTCACTTTATTTTGCGCTGTTCCGCACCTGTCCATTTTCAGACTGTCACCTCGAGGCGCGATGTTGCAACGGATGGGCTTGCGTGTTTGCATGCGTGCGTGCGTTTGTGTGGACGTGTGCAGACATGTGTGTGTGTGTGTGTGTGTGTGTGAGTGTGTGTGTGTGTGTGTGTGTGTGTGTGTGTGTGTGTGTGTGTGTGTGTGTGTGTGTGTGTGTGTGTGTGTGTGTGTGTGTGTGTGTGTGTGTGTGTGGTGTGTGTGTGTGTGTGTGTGTGTACGTGTGCCGACATGCAGTGCGTTGCGTCACGTAATGCAAAAACGAGCGACGGCATAGAAGATGGGAACACTTTCGCAAGTGCACAAGTAAGCGGGGAAATTGTAGATGTGTGAAACGTGGCCTCGCTTGACTGACGGGCGTCGTGGGCATTGCAGGTGAGACGCGACTCGAACCAGCGCAGCTCGAAGAACGCCCGAAGTAAGGCATCAGCAGAGATCAAAGAGGCAGCTTCGACGGCAGTGCTTTCTCAGTTACCCGATTATAACAGGGTGCTGATATAACGGAGTTGGAATTACTAATGCATGTAGGTTTTAAGTGCAGAATTACAACGAAATCACGGAGGAGGAGAAGAATAAAATATAAGCAGGGAGGTTAAACAGGGCTGAGCCCGGCAATTAAAATATACAGAAGCCTGAAGTGCTCTGTGTATGTCTGTTTCCGTGCTGAAAGCCTGCCAAGGGTCCTCAGCAAAGCATTACGATGACGTAAACTTACACACGACTTTTTTATAAATGGCAGGTTATCAGGCTCCAATGCCGGCACTTCGACACGAGCAACGTCACAACGGAGGACGCATTTATAGTTGTTTGTCACGTGAAAATGTTTTAAGGCAAAAGTCTAAGTGCCTCATTCGAAAGAAAAAACGCGGAGTGTGATAGGGAGGATCACGTGACCTCGCACAAAAAGAGAAATAAAAAGCAGGGTTCGAGCCGGAATCGAACACTGCGTGGCAGTCAGGCATTCTACCACGGAGCCACACCAGCGCTTGAAACTTGGCATAAAGGCCCTGCACAGGTCAGTCGAGGAGTCACGTTAACAGATGTCATATTGCGTGCATAGGCGTGCGCAGGGTTCCTCTTCAGGGGGGGGGGGGCGAAGGTTCATCGCGGCGCTCTCCCCTCCCTATTAAGTCAATATATTGGGGAGACATTGCGCCCCCCTCTTCTTAGGTGACATGGAGGGGGGGGGGTGCCCCCCTGGCCCCCTCTGCGCACGCCTATGATTGCGTGGCAGAAGCGTGTGAATTGCGTAATGAGTGGGTGGTTTAAAGCTGCCCACCAATTGCAAATGTCTCAGCCATAGTTTACCATCGTCATAATCATCATCAGCCTTAGAATCAACACAGCGTGCAGCTATACGTACATATGTGCTCACATTGCCTTACAGACGCGCAATGAGTACTTCGCTACTTCGCAAAATGATGATGAATTATGGCGTACCAGATGGCTTTCGCCTTCGAGTCGTCCTAGGCAAATGCACAAGCGACCCTGTGAGTTTTTAACTTGTCCTTAAGTCTAAACTGGCGACCCGGCCTGGTAATCGAATTAGCGGCTGAAACAAACAACTTTAGCCCCTTTGTTCCCGAGGTAAGCGGCTTCATAATTTTCAGAAACTCGTTTTATGCACGGTATGCGCATTATTCGACATGTTCTAGAAAACGATGCCGCCAAACAACGTGATAAGTGTGCGACACAAAGTTGGATGGAGTGCGTGTAAAGTAATGTTACGAACGTTTTAGTCGCAATCCACCGGACGAGGAGCGCTTGTATTTGTCGCATACTCGAACACCATGGAGAGCTGTTGTGGTAAATAGTTTCACCGGAATACGCTCGAATGCACTTGCGTGCGATGGCACGATGGCATCGTGTTCCTCCAGTGCATTGACAGAACAATGTGGCACATAGCAAACCACGAAAACGAACGAGGTGTGGACAATAGCCACTGTGTAGGCGAGAAGGGAAATCTGCAAATAATTCAACATCAAATAGAAAAAAGAAGGCTGTGCTAAGCGGTATTTGACTGAGTGAAAAAGAAAGAAAGAAAGAAAGAAAGAAAGAAAGAAAGAAAGAAAGAAAGAAAGAAAACGCTTAAAGCGCGGCTTGCTTTGCGTGCGCCCGTAATAAAAACAATGTTGAGCTCTTTTGCTTGTAGGTAGCGGTCAGAAAGCGCGAAATACAAAAGCATAAATTTGCGCAGTGTCTGGTGCAAAATATGGCAGCACATTCAACGCGCCCTTTTGGAGTTTATACATATAAGAAGTCCCTTCGTATCTTTGCATAAGGGAAGTGAAACACACACACCACACACACACACACACACACACACACACACACACACACACACACACACACACACACACACACACACACACACACACACACACACACACACACACACACACACACACACACACACACCAGCGTGCTGCTTATTAGTTGCGCGCACATTCACCACCAGCTGGAATGACGATGTCTTGGCGTCAGCTGGCAACTAAAATATTATTACAGCTGTGCACACATGGTGCTATATACAGACTTTCGAGCACTGTTTTAAACGACGCCATAGAAAATTGCCTTCGTATCCATGATCTGAGAAGCAAGCAAAAGATTGTGCCTTTATCTCATACAGTTACGCTATAGCACATAAACCAAGGTTGCCAAAGAATAGGTATACGCGTATATATAGTTATGAATGCTACGATGCATTCTCGGCCATCGTTAAACACGCGGAACAAGATATCGCAACGCAGTATGGCGTGCAGTCTTTTTCTGCAGGTGCACTTAGCCTGAGCGCTGATCTTACATGTGTGCTTGGTGGCCTCTTGCGCAGCGCTCTCTGAGATCTCGTTACCCGTACGAGCGTCACAGCGCTTGCTAATCGGCGGGTGCTTGGGTTCTCAACGTGAACAGTGGATTCCGCAGTTTTGCCAAGCTTCTACAGTGACCTCATAAGACGGCGCTGAGAGTCACGACAGTCGTATCTTGAGAGCTATCTCCATTGTGACTCAAAAGGAACCCGCAATTTTTGAAGGTTTGAAGAAGAACTTAACTACGCACTAGGTGTGTGCGAATATTCGAAATTTTCGAATAACTAATCGAATAGCATTCTATTCGCTTCGACACTACAATCGAATAGTACATATTCGAAATGCCGAATATTTTTCGAATAGTTTTCGAATAACAGCACCGACGGGAGAATCCCAACACAACGATACTTTGGAACAGCTAAAGGTCATTTTTCTTCTTTTAATCACTGAATTACGAATATGCGTGCAGCCCAAGCTTTTACAAGACTGCCGACGCTGTATTGATTCCCGGATGAAGGCGTTTTTTTTTTTTTAAAACTCCACGATTAGTTTTTACTGCGCTGGAGCTGTACCGCCTTAATCGTTTCCTGTCTTCATCTTGTAATAACTTAAGGCGGGGACTACGGCTGCATTCAGCTTCATGCATAACAACAGACGCAAGCGCTGGGTTTGCGTAAATCGTTGTTGCCGATACAGCTTTCAACACTGATGTTTACATGCTTTCAGTGCCGAAGCCCATGTTGTGATGACAGGTTTATCTGTTTCATTACAGCTTTAGCTCTATGGGTGGTGTTCGGATCAAAATTATTTAGTTTTTATGTCTCAATTCTGTTTAAAAGGAGGCGACAAAGTATCCCCTTGATTACTGTAGCCACTACACAGTATTTTAACCTACAGTTACAAAATATATCGAATGCTCTGGTCTCTGCTGTATACGAGCTTACCCAAGTTTTCATAATTTTGGTATTTTGAGTCGATTAAAAAGTAACCGTGATGTTCTTTGGTGAAAGCTCGTGAATATTTTTATCAAATAAAATGTTGTAGAGCTTTACGACTGTTTTTTAAAATGGTTGTCTTATATTCGAAAACTATTCGAAGAATATTCGATTAGTATTCGCATTCGATTCAATATCATTATTTGATTCCTATTCGATTCGTTTCCAACATTAACTATTCGCACACTCCGCACATATAGGCCTCCCAAGCTCGGCCAGGGGGCGCTGCGTCGCACGCGTTTCGCCGCCTTTCTTGCAAAAACCGGTCGCTCCTCTCCCCGCGCCTGCCTTGTGACTGCGCTGTCTCAGTACGTTCACGCACCCTGCACGCGCTGTTCTCTGCTCGCCGTGCACGTGCAGCTTCACGTGTCGCTTGCTCTGAAGGTTTAGAAAGATCCCAGAGACGAAAAAAAAAAAACGTTTTCATGGTGGGAATCTCACCAGAGGAGGACGGTTGATCGACCACCTTTTCGGGACCGAGCACGTCGTCAAGGACGATGTTGTTTGTGCGAGCGCTACGTGCGTGCCGATGGTGAACGGGCCCATTTCTTTGACATGAATAGGGAGGTGACTGCGAGAGTTCTGTAGTTATGTTACCGGTAAAACGCACATTCGTTGCGGCAGTCGTGTCTACTCGGAGCTGTCAGCAAACATCCAGCAGGCTTTCGCGTGCGTTTTCGACTGATAACTTTCGATTGCTTGGATGCCAAGTTTGTCGTGAGGCTTTAAATTTATCATGAGCTCATTGTGAATAGCATAAATTTACATTTACCCTGTTGAGTCACTGGCAGCATTGCAATGCGCAGTGTTCAGTTTCGTGGGAGTTTCATTTTGCCGAGGTTTACATCGGATGATAACAACGTCGGATCGCAAGTTCAATGCCACCTTGGATCTTTTAGAGCTCCCTTTGACAGCATAATGATGCGTGCAAAAAAAAAAAAATGTTTCATGCCCACTTCGACCATGCATGCTTCTTGCAGAGGCGTGTTTCATTTCGCATAATATCGACGCCTGATCACGCACCGTGTTCGCTGATTCGAATGTCGCTTTGGTTGTTTCGACTGCTCGCTTGGTCAGCATCATACTATACAATACCCACAGGGATCGCGCATGTTTATGATTATGCCGAGATTTGTGCCCGATGATAAGCGCGTCTGATTTCGCGAAGCCATCGAAAATTTAATTGCCGCCTTGCTTATTTTTTCATCTCGTTTCCACAGGGGCAACTGTATATCGCCCGCGGCCCACGCGCATGCAAGGAGCGTGAGTCGCGGGCTCACGCGCCTATATATTACGTGCCGAAACCACGTCATTATTATGAGGCACACCGTGGTGGGGGACATTGGATTAATTTCGGCCACCCGGGGTTCTTTAACGTGCACCTAAATCGAGGTACGCCAGTGTACTGCATTTCGCTCCCGTCGAAATGCAGCTGCCATACGCGGGAATCGAACCCACGACCTCGGTCTTAGCAGCACAACACCTCAGCCTACTAAGAAATCACGGCGTGTCTCATGCAAGGCCAATATAAACGCTCTGTGCAAACATGCAGCATAATTCTGTTTACAGTGAGCCGCGACGGCTAATTTACCGCCATCAGCAGAATAAAACACTTGTAGTACTCACGGTACGGTATTTAAACTGTGGTGTATTAAGCCAACATGCTCAGCTGCTGTCACATTACAAATGGTTGACTCGGAAAGCCAGCGCGCGATCTCGAAATGTACAGCGGCTGTCTATTTTTTGTAGCTTTGGTTCACAAACGCACTTCTCTTTCAAATGCCATCGCGTTTCTCCCCGTTAATAGTTCGTATTACTGTGTACGACAAAAACTGCTCCAAGGTGACAAGACCGCGAAAGCATCGCTTAGTGCGGCGAACTGTCATAATCCGCTCTTGACGCCTCTGCGCTTCGCACTGCTTGCATTGGAAACGGTAGAACTTGACGGGCAGTTTTCGGCTCTTCGTCATTTTTAAACTTTTGTGACAGTTCACAATGCAGCAGGACTGCGTGCCTGCTTTCCAGTACGATGAATGACCGGCACCCATAGCGTGAAAAATGCGAGATAAAAGCCCCAGGGAGCACGTACTCCGCGCGCGCAATAGGAAAACCAAGCAAGCGCGACCCGTCCGAGCTACCAGAGCTTTCCCCTCTCTCCGCTGGGGCGGGGGACGGCGCTGCGCAAACTTGAGCGTTGCACGTGGCGTCGGCGGACGCTAAAGTATAAAACTGCGTGCCAAAACCGCCCCGCGGAATAATATTAGCAAATGCGCTCTGCGAGCGCTTTTTATGGGTCATTTCGAAATGCGCCAGGACCCCACATCTGCGACGCGTGACGACACGGAGTAAACGCAATGGTATTCCGTATTCCTTGGTACGGTATAGGCCCCCTGTCAGTCGTCTTAAACTATTTAAATTTTTTTTCCTTTCACGTCAATAACGTCAGCAATAGACCAATTATACAGCTGCTTAGCATAATGAAATTGCATAGATCATGCTACAGAACGTACGCACTGGTATACAACTGGGCGGAGGGGGGCAGTGCGTATTCTGTTAGAGTACACTCAGTGAACAGTCCGTTTCAGTGCGTGTTTCTACACGCTGATTTTGCACTAATTGAGATACGTTGGTAATGATTGGCGCCATCTGCCTGCTACGGAAGTCTGTTTAATCAACGTGCGCTTATATGGGCAGTCAGTTTGGTGGACTCTTGCAGGATACATTCATTAATGAAGCGTGTATACTACAGTTCACGCCCTGCTTTATGATTAAACATATGAAGCTCGAGTAGTGCAATTTCGAGCTCTCCGTTCTCACGACGCGTTTTTTTACGCAATAAAATGAGACTTATACTTCGTTAATTGACAAGCTTATCTTCGCTTTGCTGAGCGCTATTTCCGGAGTACCGCTGACAGTTTCATTATCACGCGTACGACGGCGCCGCTGCCCCGACGTCAGCCTCGTTCGCGGCGGAATCTTGCTTGTCGCGCAGTGAAAGTTCAATGTCCGAGAGGATTGTCAGTAGCGTCTACTATCTGCTTTTCGAGAGATTATGAGCAAGTCTCACTTGCGCCCGCCCACCTAAAATTGTAGTGGGCTTCTTGGACATGCTTTAATACATACAAAGGCGAAAGCCTTAGATGCCTCATCAAACGCCGAAATTGACCGTCGGCGGCGTCAACACGGGTGATCCAAAAAATTATCACGCGATGACACCATGGCGCGATGACACCATGACGTCACGCGATGACACCATGACGTCATAGACTGCCAAATGTCGTGACGTCATCAAGGCGTCACTAAGGCGACACATAAGGTGACGTCACACGATGGCATCACCACATGGGATCGTTGATTGGTCAAAAATGGGCCGATCCCGGAAGCAAGCTTAAGACCAGGTGAAGTGCAGACAGCTTGCAATGCCTACGCTCCTGGAGGCACTGCAAAAGCACGTTAGTTGCAGAAAGCTTTCGGAGGGGGACGGGAGAGGATCAATACATGGACTGAGAAGGAAATGATCAGGACTTTCGCCTTCGAGTCGTCTTAGGCGAATGCATAAAGGCACCGTGTGAGTTTTTGAGGCCTCAGTATTCGCGTTCTTTAGAAAACTTGAGGGCAACCTCACGACAATGAAATCAATTGGCTGGTATAAATTCACAAGTGTACTTAATGAAGAACATTCAGGCGAGAAATGATAAGGCGAGGCTGCCACTAAACGATGAGAGGTAAGCTCTACCCCTGTGCCTATGTGAACGTGCTGCGCAATCGTAACTTCTTAGGGCACCTTTATTTAATAAGCTCCGACACTTTCATATAGCTCCATGAAAGAGTTGAAAGTGCGTATCACTTTCAGGCAACCACAAATGAACGCTCATTTCCAGGCAGACTAGCATTCATTTGCGGTTCCAAGTGCTACGAGCACTTAAGTGTCACTGGCCTTCTCCAGCCATCCTACGGGAGCACCTGTTCTTGTATAGGAAACAAACAAACAAAAACAAAAAGGTTTGTTTCGGCCGGAGTGAATGCCGGTGAAACTTCCCAAGGCGGTATATCCCTGTATCTTGCTGACAACAACGATAACAAGACCGTCATTGCCCTTTGTCTCCGTCTCGTGAAAGATTATCGTTAAAGCAAGCTCAAAGTAAAAAAAAAACCTAAAAAAAAAAAGCCCAAGGACTGATTTACTGAGCACTTATGTGGCGTCAGTGCCTGCTATACTATGCCTGCGACGTCAGCCGAAAAGCTGGTTTCTGGCCTTCTCCTGTTCTCTCCTTTTCCGCTACGCTAAGTAGTGTCGGCTGCGAGCGATTGCTGCGGTGGCCACTCCAAACCTTTATGCCTCCGAGAGTAAAGGAACTTCTACTGCCGTCCCGGAGGCAGCGTCCGCCGTAGACGCCGTTGAAATGGCTGTAATGGGGTCACTTTCGATGCTATCGTAAGTAGGGCCGGCTGCGAGCGCTCCTTGCGGATACTACACGGAACTACGAGGATCGAGGAGCGAACGACGTGTCAGGCATCTAGTAAAGGAGACATTGGCAGCATAGAGGGAATCCATATGCTCAATTCCATTCCCTTCTTATCACCCACCGCTCAAAGACCAATCCATCCTGGTGTGTCTCTATGTCCTCGGGAAGTTGCGCTTACTCACTCGCATCATCGATCCTCCTCGACAACGTCAAGGTATAGGCGAAGTGCCCTTGAGACCACTGATGAAGCTTTGAAAGGAAGACAATAATTTGTGTGAGGTCAAACGAATCATTCATCTCACGTCGTATATTGCTTGTTCGTTCATTCATATCTCGAACCACCGCAGGCGTGCGCAGTGTTCAAACTAATACGGGGAAAAAAAAGGGGGGGGGGGGGGGGTATGCAAGTTTCACCGCAGCGTCCACTACACCCCCCCGCTCGTGTTGGTCAAGGTCCGAAATAAAACAATAATGGTTAAAGGTGGGAAGTAAACAGTTTTTAGAATGCAACACCAAGAGTCCTCAGCCGTCAAAAAAAACTGCATGGCCATAAGCCTATAGACTTTTTGCTTTCGGCAAGACGAGCGCGTACGGAACGGCTTATGAATAAAAAAAAAAGAGCTTCACTAGTTCTAGTCAATCACGGAATGGGCTTCAGTGAAAAGATCAAAAAAAATTAGCTCGAGGAACACTTTTGGGGCCCGTACAACAAGTATACGCGCCGCACGCATCATACTGGGGCGACAAACAGGCACTAATTGTATCAACAAGCAATGCAGAAATATCATTTCAGCCACGGAGGGCGCTACGCGCAGCACAAAACAGTGACAAAAGAAAATTTTGCGACGACATCGCGGGCCACGTAAAAATAAAGGAGCATCGTTGCGCGTTCTTGACGAACTAATCTGGTCAATCAGGCTATGTGCAATTAGCTAGAAAATCAATTAAGGGATTTATTACGTTCAGTAGCGCCGACATTGTTTACATAATATCTTTTCGCAGCAGTGTATCAGAACATTTTTCACTGATATGACAGAATTGACTCTCTTGCATTATCGTATCATAGACTTCTGTGAGATCAATACGTTGTGATACGGCATATATAAGCAATACATATATAAGCAGTACAGTATAAGAAAATTGATAAGAGCTACGAGTAATCGCTCTTTGTTGACGAGCGAATTCCGAGCAATCAAATGTTCAGAAAGAGCCACAACAAAAGGCGCAAGAACAACTCAAGATAATTTAGTGAATAGTACTGCTTAGCTGTGCGATTTTTCCTTGTGATGCTTCTAAAGCAGATTTTCGCAGCAACCTATAGGATACAGCGGGAGAAAGATCAGCGCATATATTACTGAGCAAAAACAAAGTGATACTTTTGTTCCCAGCTATTGTTGACTATGGCAAGTTGCAACACTGCAGTAGACACGAATGACTTTTGGGGTGAATGATTGTGCCTGTCACGTATCCGCCTGAGAAAAAGAAAAAGAAAACTGCGAGATCCTGAATATTGCCATTTTTTAGCTCAAATTGTTGACCTGCTTGTACAGGTTGTATCTTCTGACGAAAGACGGCGTCATTCATGCTTTGCCGCCAAACTGCTTTCTTTTCACAGCTGTGATTTTAACTTTTTTTGTACCGTTGCTAAGAATAACGACGATGGTTCATGAGCGTCGGCAGGATTTTATCTTGGGGGGTGCAAGCCTGTGTTGCATCGCGGCTGGGAGAGGGGGAGAGCGCCGGTGTAGCTTGGGTGGGGGCAAGTGCTGGTGTGGCTTGAGGGGGTCAAGTGCCCCTTTTGCACCCCAATGCCGACGCCGCGCTGGTTCCATTTCAGACCACGGCAGCCGCATTTAAATATGGCGAAATGTTTGAGGCCCGTGTACTTAGATTTAGGTGCACGTTAAAGAACCCCAGGTGGTCGAAATTTCCGGAGCCCTCCACTACGGCGTCTCTCATAATCATATCTTGGTTTTGGGACGTTAAACCCCAGATATTATTATTATTATTATGGTGCCATGCCGTGGCGCATAATGTGCATGTGCACTGTTTACGCAACATTGAGAGTGCATATATGACAAATTAACGAGACCGTTATGTACTCTGCGAAGTTTTTTCCTCTTTAATTAAACTGAATCACCTTTCGGTAATGATGAGCTGATCGTAGTTTAGGAGTACGGCGCTGGATGTATAGCACGCACATAACGTACAACTGGACTCGGTCGGCAGTGCTGGCACACCCGCTTCATGACTATAGTGTACTGTCGACCGCAAAAGTTTGCGGGATGTGCAGCGCGTGGCGGAGCGACGGAAAACTGCATTGCTGCGTCACCTACCGTGATGCCGCGGGTGTTGAGGCTATCGGCCGCAGCCTCAGCGATTAGATCCGGCAACGGCACGTTGTCTAAACGCGCCGTCTCTAATCGCTGAGGCCGATAGCCTCAACACCCACCGCATCACGGTAGGTGACGCAGCAATGCAGTTTTCTGTCGCTCCGCCACGCGCTGCACATCCCGCAAACTTTTGCGGTCGACAGTACATGGAATCACGTCTGATATCTGCGCGCACACAGGGCACATGTGACTGACGCACAGGAGAGAAATGCGCGATAGACGATGGAGCATGTATAGAGGGAATGGTAAAAAGGTCAGCGATAAGCCGTAAATATTGGCCTGACTAATCGCCTGGCGCGCTGCGCACTTCACGCGGTGGAAGCGTTGAACTTCACCCAATTGTATGGCGCACCGTAAACAATACTGTATTGGCAGTCGTCCAGCGCTCCGCTGAGAAGGCACACTTTCAAAATGCAAACATTTTATATATACTTCTGCTAGACCGTACGTCACTGCATAATTCAAACTCAGGAATGCTTCCTGGTGGCCGTGGTGTCGAAATCAGCTCGCTCCAAATTCTCTGAGCAACTCATCCAGCCTTTAAATTGAGTAAGTCGCAAGCAGCGTAGGTCGAAGACGAAGACAGCCGAGGAGACTGCTTGACTGCCGGTATAGTCCGCTTTCTACGCCGCAAAATCGGCGATCGCCTCTCGAAAAAAAAACTGCGGGCGGCTGAGTTTCGACATATCACTGGGTCTCGAGGGGTGTGCCTATCGATATCGCGGCGTTTCACCGCTCTGCGGCACACAACGCTTTAAGCCTCGCGAGTTCGTCGTTCAAGATAACCCGCGTCTCCACCGTCGCCGTAAACGATCCAGAGAGGTGAGAGCGTGGGTGAGAGCGCGCCGGTGTTTTTTGCGCACAGCCCCAACTTGCGTTCCGTCCGCACAAACCGCGTACGGTATATAAAAGCCGCCGTCGGTCGCTCCTACTGCCGTGCCAGGTGCTGGCGCAGGCTGGCTGGCGAAGCCAGCCGTGCGGCTTGCGCAAGCTGCCGCCGCACCGCGTCAGCCGCGTGCCCACCATGCCCACCATGCGGCTATCACGCGGCCATATAATGCTACAAGGCGTGCGAGAGAAAAGACGTAAGTTCCTCTTACCCCGTCCGCGTACGATGCGGTGGTCTTTCCTTGGAGCGCGGTTGCGTGCCGTCTGCAAAGCTTGTCGGGGCGTATTTAGCGATCGGCGTCGCCGCGGAGTGCAGTTTGTCCGCTGGTGGCTTATCGGGCGCGGAATGAATAAGGAGGAGGAGCGAAGAGGAAGGCCTGCGGAGAGGAGGACGGGCATTCCGTTATCGCTACGCGCACCTCTCTCATCCTCCCCTCCGTTCTCAACTAGAGCTCCGATACTCGCAGTCGACACTTTTAACGCCCCTTGCGCAGTCTGGCCCCCTCAGACGTTATTGTGTCCTGCCTGACGCCGTCTTGATTGGGTATCGAATAACTTGGAAGGGAACGGAACGGTGAGGCTCGCGTGCATGGTTAGGCGCGCACGCGAACGCCTCCGACGTCGACTCGTATATTCATACACGGCACGTCGAAAAGCAAACAAGCGGTCTGCTGCTGCCGCTGTTGCTGTCCACTGAACGATAACAATACGAGCGGCTGCGGCTTGTCAGAGTCTCGGAAACGCAGAATCGAGGGCGACCGACGACACATATCGGCAGCCGTAGCATGCAGGTGCGTGGTGGAGTCGGCGTTACTATTTTTTTTACGCTTTTCTTTCTTGTCTTCGCGGCGTTCAAATGAGAAAGCGATTGCCGAACCGGTCGAACCGAGATTCTGCAGTCATGACTATCGTTTTCTTCAGTATAACCGCATCAATCAATCAATCAATCAATCAATCAATCAATCAATCAATCAATCAATCAATCAATCAATCAGGCACTTCGGCAATGAACAGAGGGTATGAGAAGAGAAAGCTGTTATGCTTTCCAGCATAGTGTACAGTTCCGCAGCATGCAGTGGCGGAATACATAAGCTGTGCACATAAACATAAGCACAGAAAAGAACATACTTTAAGATCGGTTATATGTCGGTGTGGCACAAATTAACTTTGCTGTTCAACTGTTCGCGTAAGACACACAATCAAATCAGATTTATAATCTGATCGCTACTGACTGCTGATATCGCACGCATTGCAGGTTAGAATACGATGTGTGGCATTTAAGCAGGGTATCATGAGGGGGTCTTGAATTCTAGATTGTTGTAATCGCTTAGCCTAAAGTAGAGCTAAGCGATTTCCGTGCACGCGCGCGAGATTTCACACACACATACGCACACACGCACGCATGCACACGTGTCAATCCAAAATTATACGATAGCGGAGGCTAGCGGTGACTCGTTTCCGTTCGCGAAGTGGATGAACTTTAGGAGGCAGAGCGTTGTCGTAATTGGCATTAAAAGCAGCCTGTGCCAGTCGTGCAGCATTTAGTTGCATTTACAAAGGTAGACGCTCGTGCTTCTCACTTTGAGTCTACGACTCTAGAGCCTACGTTTTCGTATTGCTTGACTCACAGGACCTACAGGCGATCACTTGTGCACACAATAGAGTAATCCAACAATGCGAGGAACGAATATACAAGAACATTTACTAACGCGATATTGTTGCAGGCAGAATTAAATTAGTTTGTTGGTCCGAAATACGAAAAATTTGGGTCGGGTCTGAATGCAGTGCACTGCAACACCTCAAATGCCAGCTTCGTCACGAATAACGAATTTGAGACGGAAACTGTCGAGCGACGCACGCATGAAAGAGCAATTTTAGCGTGAGGGAACCACCCGACCTCGACCGCTGGATCCGTGGACCAAACCACCGATCATTATTAGACTTTATACACGAAGCAAATTGGCATGTGTATTTTTGACACCACCAACTACTGTACCTAAGAGCAGGCTTTCGAAAAAAAAAAAAAAAAACGCCAGGCCTGCGCGGAAAGCGCAGCACAGTCACAGCGAAAGCTGGAAGAGCGGCATTTCTAGAGCCCGTAATAAACTCTCTTGTGGCTACTAATACAAGTACATTAGCGACGTACCCACTACGCCACAAATCATAATTTTTGGGAAGT
Organism: Rhipicephalus sanguineus; assembly: GCF_013339695.2. Classification (NCBI taxonomy): domain Eukaryota; kingdom Metazoa; phylum Arthropoda; class Arachnida; order Ixodida; family Ixodidae; genus Rhipicephalus; species Rhipicephalus sanguineus. The sequence goes on along the minus strand of NC_051178.1, from coordinate 145,824,188 downwards.
TTGGAAGCACCCACCACGACATTATTCGTTATTCTGCGGAGAAGCGAGGTACCATCTGTAAGGCATTATGTGCATTTTGATGATGCGACGGCTGATGACGATGAAGAATTATGGCTCAGCCGTTTGTAATGGGTTGGAAGCTTTAAACGACCCACTAGTTGCGTAATTCATATTGTGTGACGCCCGGTCGTTATTTAACTGTCCCACTACGCTTTATAACATACGTTAACCGGAGAAACGGAGAGCGAGAGAGAGAGTGAGAGGGAATTAACTTTATTGATTCCCTGAGGAAACGGATCATGGGAGACTTAAGGGCTTCCTTGGCAACCAATAGAAGTGCACTAGCGAGGAACTCACTACGCTATAAATCATCATAATTTTTGTGAAGTAGGGAAGCAGCCACTATGCAATTTTTCGTCATTCTGCGGATAAACCGTGGTACTCGCTAAACACCTGTAAGACATTACGTGCACTTTGTTGATGCTGTGGCTGATGACGATGAAGAATTATCGCAGAGGCCCTTGTAATGGGTTGGAAGCATTCAACCACCCACTCGTTGCGCAATTCGCGTTGTGTGACGCCCCGTTACAGAATTCGCGTTTGTGTGACGCCTGGTTGTTATTTTACTCTTCTACCACACTACATTATATATGTTAACGTGGTTACTTCCCGACATGAAGCCTCTATAGTGTCTTTTTTTGCGACGCAATTTAAAGCACCGGCATGGCCCTGACGTCGAACACTGGGCTCCCACGCAGAGGGCCCAGGTTCGAACCTCGTTCCATCCTGAAAATTTTTTCTTATTTCCTTTTTTTTTCTTATTTCGTGCGATAGCGGTTACGGACACCGGCGGCGGCGGCGGACAACTACGGCGCCATAAACGGCCGTTGAAATAATCTCATAACAGCTTTCGCTGTAAAAAAGAAGCATGTGGACGACCTTGGTGTGATCGTGAGGGCATTGCGCTATAGAGCCAGAAGCCTGAGGCAGAGGTATCGACACCATTATCGGTCATTATCGGCATAGCATCATGGACTAACTCTGACCCACTTTAGAGGTATCTTTATAGAAATGTCGATATGCGTTGAACGTGTGCGAGCACTTTCAAGGGTGTGCAATACGGTAAGAAATCCGATGCACGCAAACGTAACCTCCGTAAATATGCGTGTACAAAGGTCGCCCGTGATTTGTTCACCTTAAAGTTATTCACGTGCTGCTAACAGTAAAAGTTTACGGGACGTTAGTTCCACAACAAATGCGAATTTCTTTTCTATCATTATGTAATACCTAGCTGGTGACAGTATAGATTGCAATACCAACTACAGATCAGATCAGTGAACTTTATTAAGTGCCCTGCGAATTAGTGGGATGCGCCTGGAACACGCCTAGGCTGGAACATTTTACAGCAGAGTCGAGGTTACAGTCGAGGTTTGCCGCGTGTCGTAGATAAAAAAATTATCATCGTCATAAACCGGCACGCGCTCAATGACCTCCTAAGCATTCTGTACAGATGGTTAACGAGAGAAGACAAAACGTGCCCACCAGCACTGCTGTGACCCAGGCTTGCGAGTCTTAGTGCAAGCTGCGCTAGTTTCTTACTTGAAGGTTATGTTCCCAGACAAAGCAACAGGACAGCTTTCTCGAATATTTCGCGTCCCTACAAACTATTGCTATGCTTTATAACTAACCATTGCATTCAAAGGCCTGACAATGGCGTTTCTCATAATCAACTCGTGGTTTTGGGACGTTAAACCCCAAAAATTATTATAAAAGCCTGACAATAGGGAACATCCTCCGGATGTACAGTGTCGGACGTCTGTGTCACGCGAATGTCATTCGTAACCTGGAAGCTAAAGCCCACGTTGAGAGACGTGCACTCAGCAAAAGAGGCCGTTACTGATGATGCCAGTATCACGAAACAATGGCCATTGATCGAATAAGTTCGGTGCGTCTGATGAAATTCGGGGCGTATAGAAGCCATGATAATACGTATATACGGAGCCTACGTGCGACAATGGGACTGTGTCACAAGCTCACACCCACCGTACAAGCGGCAAAAAGGTTACGACATCTTGATCTTAGAGCTGCGACCGTCCGGAGAGAGACAACCACTATCTCAAAAAAGGCCATGCAGTTCGCTTCTAGCGCAGCTGTCAATTTGCTGCTCTCTGCTTTCGCTATATTAATGTTCAACGCGGTGCCCAGATCACATGAAATCAGAAAGCACGCCATTGCTCATGGCCATGATGTGTCAGCGTGTGACGCTTTTTATGCGAAAAGAAAAAGAAAGGAAGAAAAGATAGAACAGTGATTGAGAAATTGGTTAATTAATGTGGACCGTTTGTGCCGAAGAGCAATACAAGTCATGGGCTTCAAGCTTTTGAGCTATACAAACTAGGGTCATTGGTTTTGGCAATCAGAATTTCAACTGCTACATGGTGTCTACACCACCTTCTACTAGAAGTCTGTCACGGTATGGTTCAGTGGTTGCGGCGCTCGGCTGCTCAACCGAAAGTCGCGGGTTTGACACCGGACGCGGCGGTCGCATTTCGATGGATCCTAAATGATAGAGGGTCGTGTACTGTGCGATGTCAGTGCACATTAAAGAACACCAGATGGTGGAAATTTCCGGAGCCCTCCACTATGGTGTGCATCATAATGATATCCTGGTTCTTGCTCGTTAAACCCGAGTCATTTTTTATTATTATTATTATTATTATTATTATTATTATTATTATTATTATTATTATTATTATTATTATTATTATTATTGCAGTTAGAACCAATTATTGGTCAGTGCGGCCCATGTAAAGCAGTCGACAGAGAAGGGAATACGATGATTGGGTTTGTGTGTGCTATAACCGCAAGAACAACTACTCACATTTTGCGGAGTGACTGTGCCTTCAGTGGAAGCCGCCTGGTGTCAGAGGTGCAACAGGCGGTCATATTTAGCAGCTGCGTATCTGCGTTGAAGACGAGGATGTAGCAAGCATTTTTCTACGAAATGCATGAACTTAAGAGAGAGAGAGAACGGGAAAATATGGCAAAAATGGAAACTGTAACGTACTTACATAATAACGAATGAATGACGAAATGCACGCAGCCGAAGGCACGCACGACAACACGCCGGGCTGGTCAGTTTCATGCACACACTTACACAAGCTTCACGCACGAAACAAACTGACGCCGACCACAGGCACGCTGTCAGTCGTAAATAAGTGGCGCAGTCTGGCCTGCTTGACAGGCCCCATCGTTCTTTCGTGTGGAGCGACGTATACATTTCCAACGTGAAGTCTGCCCCGCCGAGTGCGCAGCACACGCCATGTGCAGGCCATGATTTCTCACGCGCGCTGGTTGGTCGCTTCGACGACGCACTGAGATGACTGAAGGTGCAGTATAATCGTAGCGGAGGTTTTTTTTTTTTATTAAATGTGTTTAAGGAGAGGTTGGTGCCTATACATGGCTCCGGCTACTCCTCTTCCCTTACTTATTAATTAGCGTCACGAACCTTTAAAGATAAGTAGAGAATTGTAAAACTCACTCACGGCAATGTCCTTTTAAAAGGAATGTTCTCACGTCATGCAAAATGTCCACGTGTCGACAACAATGTACACACACAAGACACACAAGAAACGTTCGCACTTTGCCGAAGAGTTCGTCTCACAGTCATTTGTATAATGCGATCACACAACCACGGCCGCTCGATCTCCCCCCTTTTTGGAGGAAACGTTGATGTTTTTAACAATGGCGCCCTTTAACACGAATATACTTTCAGGGACTCGCACCGCAAGCTAAGTTGCTTTTGAGCCGCACATGCCTATTTCATAGATAACTCTGCCAACTTCACAAATACAGCCGAACCTCGTTATAACGAAGTAGCTTAGGGGCCATAAGTTAGTTCGTTGTATCCGATATTCGTTGTAAGAGTAGAAATAAGAACCCGCTTCAACTAATCGGGAATCTCGTGCAAAAATCTATAGATAAATCAAACACATTATTCTAGACCTCAAACCAGTGGCGTAGCGAGGGGAGGGGGGCACACCGGACCCGTGCCCCCCCCCACCCCCCCGAAATTTCTTTCTCCCATAGATTACAGAGCACAAAATGACACTACACCACACTTCCCTGCCCGGCCCCCATTCAGATCAAGGAGGTGCCCCCCCGAAAAAAATTACGCCCCTGCCTCAAACCCATTATAAACGAGGTAATCATTATATCGTGGCATTTCAAACTAAATAGACCGGAACATGAGAAGGTGAAATTACAACAGAACAAAGTTGGTTCGACAACACAGGTCTGCGATTACATTTATTTGAGAAAGGATGTGATCATCGACTTCGTCTGGTGGATTTTAACACCAATTCACAATCACATGAAAAAATTGTGGTGGTGAATTGTCTTTCTATATTTATTTTTCTTTTAGAGCGAAAGCTGTTATGACATCATTTCAGCGGCCGTTTTTGGCGCCGTAGTTGTCCGCCGCCGGTGTCCGTAACCACTATCGCTAGAAATAAGAAAAAAAACGAAACAAGAAAAAAATTCCAGGATGGAACGAGGTTCGAACCTGGGCCCTCGGCATGGAAGCCCAGCATTCAACCTCTGAGCCATGCCGGTGCTTGAAACTGCTTTGCAAAAAGGTCCTATACAGGCTTCATGTCGGCGAGGAACCACATTAACATATACAATATCGTGGTAGAAGAGTAAAATGAGCACCAAGCGTCGCACAACGCGAATTCTGTAACCAAGCGTCACACAATGCGAATTGCGCAACGAGGAGGTTGTTGAATGCTTCCAACCCATTACAAAGGGCTCCGCCATAATGCTTCATCGTCATCAGGCACAGCATCAACAAAGCGCATAATGCCTTACATGCGTTTAGCAGGTACCACGGCTCTCTTTAGAATGACGAAAAATGGCATAGTGCCTGCTGCCCTACTTCTCAAAAATTACAATGATTTAGAGCGTAGTGGGTTCCTCGCAAGTGCACTTGTATTCGTTGCCAAGGAAGCCCATAAGCGCATGATCCACTTCCTCGGGGTCTCAGTAAAATTGCACTGATTTATAGTGTAGTGGGTTCCTCGCAAGTGCACTTGTACTGGTTGCCAAGGAAGCCCATAAGCGCATGATCCGTTTCCTCGGGGTCTCCGTCCATTTGATTTACTGTCGCGAAAATATTAGGACCATGGGGCTGCCCATCACAGTTCCGAAAGGCAACGAAAGCGCTGTTGCGTTTTATCAAGGATACCGGACTGATTCGCCGTTTGTGATGTCAAACGCGGAACTGTGACGTCGGCTGAAAGAGTGACTTTTCTCTCCTCCTCTCTATCTTTCCTTCCCCCTTCCCCAGTGCAGGGTAGCCTACCGGGCTCAGCCCTGGTTAACCTCCCCGCCTTTCTTTTATTCTTATTCTCTCTCTCTCTCCTCGGGGTCTCAGTAAAGTTCTTCGCCCCCTCCCCCCCTCGCGCTCCCACGTCAACGTATGTTATACAGCATGGCGGGAGAGGGAAATAACGACCGGGCGTCACCAAATGCAAATTGCATAACTGGTGGGCCGTTTAAAGCAATTCCAACCCATTACAAAGGGCTAAGCCATAATTCTTCATCGTCATCAGTCGTCGCTTCAACAAAGTGCACATAATGCCTTACAGACGTGTAGCTGGTGCCTCGCTTCTTCGCGGAATGACGAATAATGGCTTAGTAGGTGCTTCCCAACTTCACAAAAATTGTGATTTATGGCGTAGTGGGTACCTTGCTTGTATTTATGGCGTATTTATACTGCCTTTCGAGTATAGGGCCTCGCGCAAACCAAATACTTCTTCAATAGGGTAGCGAGTTGGGCGAGTTGGAAAATACTCGTGACGGCCAGCGCAGACGGAACACGGACAACACGCAGTACTGCCTGTGTCGTGTCGTCGTTTCTTTTTGTCGTCCGATGTTCCGTTTGCGCTGGCCGTCATGATGAAATATTTCTTCGTTACAGCAAATACCGCGGCAGCTCAGGCTCGCGTTTTCCGCTTCGTTATAAAAAAAAGAAAGAATAAATGCCACTGAAATGAAGTGTGAACAAAGTTCGTATCTAGCTCGCTATAACCGATAATTCGCTGTATCAGTGTTCCTTATAACCAGGTTTAACTGTGCGTTGCCAACGCTGCATTCGCGCTAGTTTTTCACTTGGTCCTCTGACTCTCAGCGACTGCTTTCAGCAAAATCTGCCGCAACATTGCTGCCCTACTCAACTGCAGTCGCGTATTACAGTCGTTGATGTCCTACGAGAACAGTTGAAACTAACGCAAAACCAATAGTGTTAAAGCACTGCTTCGTGAATACCACTGCTACAAAACAACCACAGGCGAAACAACTTGGCCATCCTGTTGACGTGCTGTTACTCACTAGCATGTTTAGCAGGCTGGTAAACCGAACACGACCTGAAAGCACAATAAAGTGCCGAAACAAAGCCTTTGTGACTGAATGCCTGACCCACTTTAACGGTCTGTCTGCGCTCCTCTCACGTTAATAGGAGTGTTAAGCGCATTTGGGGCAGAAGTATACGCTGCAGGGTAATATATTATCAGCTTTGTTGGTGTAAAATATTGCCACACACGCTCCTTTCTTTCTATGTTTTGTTATGTTATGGGCCCATTGCAAGTGTAGCTACTGCCTTGAACAAACTGCGCCAGAATATCTGGGAACATTCGAGATTATTTTAAGATCATCTGTTAGGCTCGAGCGCGCAAACGCGAACAGCTCAGTTTACTCTCGAACTAACGCGGCCACCAGCGATGAGGCTCGAATGTTCGATGCCGCATGTATAAATGCCGATGCGCCTTGCCGCGGTTCAGTTTATCGACTGCCGACGCTCTGTTCGCCGCTATCAGTGTGCAGCGTGTATTGCTGTGGTTTGACTTTCAGTTTCCCGGCCACAAGTTCGGCCAAAGAAAGAGTTTCATCATGGACACGCCGACTGCTGCCTTCGTCGACGTCACGACCCCGTGACAATGTGATAATATTTTACACCAACAACAATATGATAATATTTTACACGAACAGTTTATTCGTTTTCTCTTTTCTCTCGCACTGTGATGGACTGGAATAATTCTCTGTTGCCTTCCGCCACATTGTGATACTTTAAAACTGTTTTAACTTTGTTTACATTTGCTTCATTTGTTTGATTTCTTTTTTTTCCTGAACCTCCTTGGACCTGCATAAGATTTTCAGTGTTGAGTAAAGAAAGAAAAGAAAGAAAGAGAAGAAAGAAAGAAAGCCAGCAACACGCATCCAGCGCGCTTCACCATCAGACAAGTGCAGCAGCACATCGATGGTTACATTTCAATGCGTTCCATGTGCACCGACCGTCTACTGGCCCACGCGGCGATGGTGCCTCCACCTATATAGTTCGATCTCACGGTGACCACGAAAAGAAATGTGGTGATCTGAGCTGTAAGTCATCGCTTATTGTCACCGTGAATGTGCTTCTAAGAACAATTTATAATCTAGTTTAGTTCGTCGTATCAGAGGGGACAGAAAACGATAACGTATGGTCACGAGCATAGCGGCTATAAATTTTGTTTGCGGCAGCCATTGTTACACGAGGGACAGGGACAGAACAAAAAAGCAATCAATCAAACAAACGGGCAAGAAACGTGCCGCACGTGTGGTTCACGCATCACGGTCATTTCGGATTGTACCTATGACCACGGTATTATTCTACTTTCTATTGCGGAGTTTTTATCAGGTAATACCTCGCGATAGACAAGCGATGTCGCATAATCACAGTCAGCGGCGATAGTTACAGACTGTGAGGGTGTGTTTGTGTCCCAATTTCTCTCTCTCTCTTTTTACTCTATTATCTGTATCCTCCCTCTCCCATCCCGTGTATTTGGCGTATTTGGGACGTCTCTCTACCACGCAGCAATAATCATCATCTGGCTTATTTTCTTGAGGACTGCACGCTCGCTGCTTTCCTATCAAGAATGCTATATCCGAACCCTGGCGCTGGCACCGTAACCGTAACCACTGTATCACCGCGGTGGCTTTGAGTCACCTATAACAATTCGGGATAGTTGCAATAGCTTCATCTTCAAAGAGCACAAGAAAGAAAATATGACAAGAGCATTCGTGTCATCTTTTATTTCTTGTGTCTTCGTGTGTCTGCGCTGTTTGAAGACGGAGGCTTTGAGATAGAGAGACATAACTTTTAAGTTTTAATAATATTCCCGGAGATGTTAGTCCGGTTTATCGCCTGGCTTGCTACTCCAGGTGTCAAGTCGTTCCATCTACGCTGCCATGCCTCGTTACGAAAATTACCACTTATTTCGATACTGTGTGAAAGTTTGACTTCGCAGTCTAACCAATTAATTTTTGGCTGTTACCCGCCGTGGTAGCTTTGCGGCTAAGCCGTTGCACTGGTAAGCTCTATAGGATGCGGTTTCCATTCCCGGCCACGGCAGCCGCATTTAGACGCAGGCGATATACATAAACACCCATGTTCTTAGATTTACGTGCAAGAACTACAGGTGTCAAAATTAATCCCAAGTCCTACACTGTTGCATTCCTCGTAATTAGGCTATATGTCGTTTTGACTCGTAAAGCACCAGAATTTAAGTTTTTTTACAGCGAAAGCTGTTATGAGATCATTTCAGCGGCCGTTTTTGGCGCCGTAGTTGTCCGCCGCCACCACCGCCGGTGTCCGTATCCACTATCGCTCGAAATAAGAAAAAAAAAAAACGAAATAAGAAAACAATTCCAGGATGGAACGAGGTTCGAACCTGGGCCCTCTGCGTGGGAGCCCAGCATTCAACCTCTGAGCCATGCCGGTGCTTGAAACTGCTTTGCAAAAAGGCCCTATACAGGCTTCATGTCGGGAAGGAACCACATTAACATATGCAATATAGCGTGGTAGAAGAGTAAAATAAGCACCAAGCGTCGCACAACGCGAATTCTGTAACCAGGCGTCACACAATGCGAATTGCGTAACGAGTAGGTTGTTGAATGCTTCCAACCCATTACCAAGGGCTCCACCATAATGCTTCATCGTCATCAGGCACAGCATCAACAAAGCGCATAATGCCTTACATGCGTTTAGCAGGTACCACGGCTCTCCGCAGAATGACGAAAAATGGCATAGTGCCTGCTTCCTCAATTCTCAAAAATTACATTGATTTATAGCGTAGTGGGTTCCTCGCAAGTGCACTTGTATTGGTTGCCAAGGAAGCCCGTAAGCGCATGATCCATTTCCTCGGGGTCTCAGTAAAGTTCTTCGCCCCCCCCCCCCCTCGCGCTCCCACGTCAACGTATGTTATACAGCATGGCGGGAGAGGGAAATGACCGGACGTCACCAAATGCAAATTGCATAACTGGTGGGCCGTTTAAAGCTTCCAACCCATTACAAAGGGCTGAGCCATAATTCTTCATCGTCATCAGTCGTCGCGTCAACAAAGTGCACATAATGCCTTACAGACGTGTAGCTGTTGCCTCGCTTCTCCGCAGAATGACGAATAATGGCTTAGTAGGTGCTTCCCAACTTCACAAAAATTGTAATTTATGGCGTAGTGGGTACTTGTATTAGTAGTCCCAAGAGAGCTTACAACCGGCTCTAGAAACGCCGCTATTCCAGCTTTCGCTGTGACTGTGCTGCGGTTTCAGCGCAGGCCTGGCGTATTTTTTTTTTGTTTAATTGTTGGCTATACAAGATGTTTGAACACAGCATTAGAAAACAACAGCTGTAGTTCTCTGGGAAACAACCAAAAAAAGAAAAAGACTACCGAAGCTGTCCTTCAGCGTCTGTGGCCCCAAGTGTCGGCTAATTATTGAATAACGTGTGTAAGTGCATTTGTTACGCGTGGAGATAGGCACCTTTCTCTCAAAGCGTCCGCAGTTCGCGACACGCTGCCGTTATCAATGCAATGCTCTTTGCTAAGCTCGACGAGGATAGGGGGCTGTTGCACGTGCTGCTGTTCTTTTATTTTTTTTTTATGCTGTCGCCTTGGCGCTGCGTGAAGCCGCGTTTGGACAGCCCTGTTGAGTGCCTCCGATAAAACAAGCCAATCGAAAGTGAAGGGTAGTTAGCTGCAGCCGTGACCAGGGCGCAGCGTACTCGTTTAGATAACGGACGTACTTGACATTTAGGCTTCCTTATCTATTCTCGAGAGCAAGTATTCAAGAGGGCAAAAAAACAAGAGAAAGACGCGGAAGGAATATTCATTGCTCATATCCTCCTTTCACTGTACACTGGTGCGTAGAAAAAAAAAAAATGTATCAGCTTGCGTGCTTAATGTGAAAGTAAAGAAACAAACAAAATAAGAGCATAATACATATTCTTGCGAAAAGTGGTTTATGTTGCGAATAATTGAAGCATTTGCAGAAAACGCTTAGCTTTATTCTTCAGTAGGCCCGTCATTCTCTCTCTCTGTCCTCTTTCCGAGCTCTATTTCCCCACCCCTGTGCAGGGTAGCAAACCGGTTACTAGTACCAAGTATAACATCCTGCCTTTCCTTTCCATGTATTTATCTCTCTCTGTGAGACATATATACGAACTGTTACCATGTTTAACCATAATATAACTGGAGTCGGGAATAAATGTTTCTACGAAAATCTCACTAAAGTCGTAATTCGACGGTACAGTGGAAAAATGAAACGCTGAAGACCAGCATGTGACAAAACTAATCGTGTATACCTAGACGACACCTACATAATCACTGGCGCAGCCATGGATGGGTTGGTTGTCAGTTTCAAACCCCATACCACGCACCCATGATTTTTTAGAGCATGTACGGGCACATACAAGCACACAAACAACCACACACGTGCATACAAATAGGGCTGGCCGGAACCCCCCCCCCCCCGTCCCTCCCTTCTCATTTTCCTTCATCATCCCTTGCAGTAGATTCATGGTTTCGCCCGTGAACAAGACCATTGTTAAACATGCTGATTTCAAAACCACGGCAATTCAGAGGAGCGTCAGATGGTATTGCGCACTAGACTCTATGTTTTGATCGGGCCTACGCCCTTCAACTATTATGTTTGTCTATTCTCCACTTAACCCAATGTGTCCACTAACTGGCCAGCTCTAAGGTCTCTTGGTGGGCCTCTTTGGCCTTTACCCCAATAAACCATTTCTTTATTCTTGAACGCACCCATCTTAAAGGAGTACTGACATGAATTTTAAAATTTTTCGGGTTGTTGCTCTAAATGAAAGCACGGGTCTCGAGAACCCTAAAAAGAGTGTCGTGGTGCCTGGGGATGCATTGCATATATTTTTAATACCGCTTCTTTCAACCAGCAGTTTCGGTTTCGGTTTCGAGAGGGAGGCTTCATAGTGACGTGTCAAGTCTGCCCGTGACGTCACGGGCAGACTGCAACCCACGAAATATGCACCTGCTGTCCTTTGCTGTCAGTCGAACGTGGTTCATGATGAGTGAACTGTCGTCCAGTGCCTCCGAAAGCGATTTCTGTGATTTAGGCTGCATGCAGAACCCAGACTTCGCAAACCAAGTGAGCTGACTTGAAACGTCATAGGGCTCTCCATGCGGTGAAGCTGCCTTGCAGATGCTGGGAGATGAAAACTTTAAAATCAAACTTAAATATTTATACGTGTTTCCCGGATGCGGTGTGGGGAGAGCGTTAACACTACATGCCAAGGAAACCAAAAACGTCCGTTTTGCTGCACTTCAAAATCGTGTCAGTACTCCTTTAACCTTGGTGCGATACTCTCCGCGTGTCACGTCGGGAGGCGTTTCATGGCGACACCGAGACGACCAGCCTCGAGCTCACGAGAGCAGCGCGCCTATCTACGACGAATAGATAGCGCTGGAAGTGCAGGTGCAGGCCCTCTCGACCCACTTCGGGCAACAGGGACACAAGACAATGCGTCTTCGTTTGCTTTGTCACTCGTAAAAGGAAGGAAAAAGTAAAGGCCACGGGCTGTGAACCCGTAAAGACTGCGCTGAAAGAAGTGAACGCTTGTCGCGCGAAGTCGTACGGTCGCCAGCGCCGACACATTCTCGACGCAACTCTTTCGGAATGTTCATAAAACGCGCAAAACGACGAAGACGAGAGGACCGCGCACGAAATCGGACTGGCGCTAATTCGGAAAGCTTAAACGCGAAGAACAAAGTGCGACCGTTTCAGTTTAGTTGAAGCAGGTGTATTTGCCTTTCTGTGTGGGTAGCAGATTCGAAATCGCCAAAGCGAACTGAGCAAACGATTCAACAAAGTTATATAGAGATAAACGTGTAATGCGGATCTTGTTTACACAACGTATTAGTGAGTCGAAACGCAAAAATACACAGGCACAGAAGAAACGGGAGGGCAGACGATCTGGCCTTACGATTTCTCCATGCTTTTGTGAGTGGCTGAAGGAAATTAGATTGTAAACCAACCGGCCGTCCTCAACGGCCATGTAACAAGGGGTGCGTGCCGCAACTTCCATAAGGCTCTTTTATTGCCCGTTCGGTTCACGGACTATGTGACGTTGACTATGCGTTGCTCTTCATTAAAAAAACAAAGAAACAATCCTAACACACTAGACATGGTCACCAATAATACCCGTGCCACACGGGCGCAGAAAATGACATTCGGTAGTGAAGGCATTCAGTTGCCGAATGACATTTTTTTTTGGCGGAGCTGCTACACGTCCAAACTGAATGGCATGACTTGATGATGTCGATCGCAGCATCTTCTGTAGTGAGCAGTTGTTCAGTAGTAATAAAAAAAATAAACATGCCTTTACAAGCTTCATATACCTGCGATAGTAATTAAACGTAGAAATAAGCATATTACACTTTAGTTCGTTGCTTTCTTTCACGACGTTGCAGCCGACCGTAGTAACCTAAGCCAACGCTAGTCAGAGACAGCGTAAAAAGAAAATGGCGCCTGTCGCAACCAAAATTACACCAAAATACAGCGTTTGAAGCGCACGTTTAGGTGATTAGTGTAAATAAAAGACGTGAAAACTTTATTTTCAGCTGAATAGGATGTCGTTTTATATAATTTAGGTACATCGCACTTGGTCAGTTGTGCCGTCGAGAGTATGCATTTTTCAGTCGAATGAGTTCTGGCGATGGCATTAGGTGACGAATGGCATTTGGGCGAATTCCATTCCGTTCGTCCGTGTGGCACCGCACGAACGGCATTAAATCTGAAGGCATTAGAAGGTAAATGCCATTTTCTGTGCCCGTGTGGCACGGGTATAACACACCATCCATAAGACAATTTTATACTCGCATTAACGTTACCAATCGTCTGCAAAGGAAGGGTGTCCCCTGATTTTTGTCCATGCCTTTTTCTTTTCAATCCTTTGCTGTCAAGACGCAGGGGGCTGTAACTTGTAGCTGAGAAAGAGCTGTATGACATTGTATTTGGTTCATGCCTTACTTGCATACCCCAATAATGCTGTAATGCGTTATATAAAAGGAACATTGATGAAATGTAACAAATATTGAAAAATGCTGGAGGAAAGAAGATAAGAATACAAGATAGCTCACGATGGTGCCGTCATGTGTCGAGTATTGTTATTGAGATAACCACATTTGCGGAGGCTTTCGAAAACTTGCTCCTTTTCTCCAAGCCATTTTAATACATATGCCAAGCCCACTATGATTAGCAATCGAGCGCCACATACATTTAGCACACTAATATCATATTTACTTGTGTATCGTTAAGAAAAACCTCTCCCTTCTGTATCCCAATCTGGCTTCAATGTCTACTGACGCTTTTCTAATGTTGCTGAGCAGAATTACATGCAACAGTAGGAAAGGACACTTCAAAATTATTAGAGACGATTTCTCGGCCCGCACTCAGTGTAAAGTTATCATAAACGCGCATATGTACAATGCTTTCCGTCAAAATGAAAAGACTAGAGCAGGTGTTTCTTTAGGTACAGTCGACAAGCACAATTGGTTGGTAAAAGTTTTTAGTGTGTGTATTATGTTTCATACGTGTATTGATACTTGTATATTACGTGTATATTAATACGTGTATACATTTTTAATACGTGCATATGTTTACAAGTATAAGCGATAATGTGCTTACACTTATAAACTGGTTCAATAAACATAATTTGACGATGACGTGTGTCCTGCAGCAAGCCGCTGACTCAAAACTTCAAAAACTTTTCTTGAAGTACCTTTTTTAAAAAAGAGAAAACATACCGGGCGTTAACTTGACTTTCTGGAAGCATTTGAAATAAATTGTTCATGTCCCGACTTTGATTTGTCTGTCATGTGGAGACTTCTTAAGCGTTTCAGGTTTTCTTCTTTTGACAATTAGGTGTAGGATGGCGTATGGCATAGCTATGTTATCATGGCAGTGATAAAGGGGTTCCGGTGCAGGGAGGTATTTATTTCTGTTTGAGGATGATGGAGGCCGTTGTGGTGGCTTGCTTCCATCAGTCAGTGGAATGACTGACTGCAGCAACTGCGCCAGGTTAATTCAATGTAGAGAAGTATTTTTTCTTTTCTCTCATCTCGACCTCCATCCCACATCCGTCAGGTATCCGACTTCCGAAGCAATTCTCAAAACAGCGTGGAAGTTGCAACTTACCGTGGCGCCATCGCGTGTAAATCTGCCGCACTATAGTCGATGTCGTTTATGCCACTACCGGTAGGTGCCGCTGCAACACGTAGTTCTGCAACAGGTAGTGGTGTAGTGGTGCTGCTAGAGGACGGACGTGTTTTTCGTGGGCTCCGGAATGACAGCGTCAGATAAGTGCTTTTTTTTTTGCATGATTCGAGCTTGTTTCTTTAGTTAAGCCACTAGATTGCAGCTTAATAGAGCTTACAACTTTGTGCTGTTGGTACAAAGTGGTGTGACAGTCGCTTCGGGTGTTTTTTTTTTTTTTTTTTTTTAATATTTGTTTTTTTGCCACCACGTGGCTGAAAGGTGCACAGGTGCTTTGAAGTGTAACATACTTGCGGAGTTTTGTGATATCATTTGGCTTTAAGTGTATCTAATCTGCCGCGTGAATGCTCTATAGCCATGGTCAAAAGACCGTAAAGTGTTCAGGATGCGGAATGGGGCGGAAAATAGAGGTTTGTGAGGATGAGACGACAGAGAGAGCTGACGCCAAGTGTAAGCAATGCGAGTTAGAGGCGAAGATGGAAATAATGATGGCCGCCCAGAATGAGCTCAAGGTGAGAATCTCCGAGCTGGAGAAAGCGGTAGCGACAGAGCGGGAAAAAACGATGGCTATGGCGGAAAGGCTTAAGTCAGCCGAGGAGGGATTGGCAAAGGTAGCCATGCCAGCAAATGTAGCCACGGGGAACAGGGAAGCAGGCGACAGCGGGAAAAATGGGGCATCGACCCCCACAGTGGTAGGCGCGAAGGGGGAAACAGGTTTGGAAAAGACAGGTGCAAGGGACACAGGACCCACCTTCCGCGAAGTAGTCTTGGGAACGGGAGGGGACAAAACAACAGCAGTAGCACGCGCTAGTAACAGGTGCAGTGGCCAGGTGCGGGAGAGTCCACCAGAAAAGTCGGATCACGTGATAATCGCCGGGGACTCGAATTTAGCTACATGCGCAGAAGCAGTCAAGGAAAGGGTGAGAGGCGACAAACGAGTTTTAATAGGAAAGTTCCCGGGCCATAGGCTGGGATCAGTGATGAGACAAGCTAACGCAAAACTCGCAGCTAAGTCTAATGGACGTAACCTCGTGATAATCGCGGGAGGTCTAAACGACGTCTTGAGTAACGAATCAGCCGAACTAGCGACCACATTGGCGAAAGGGGTCGATGACATGCGCGCCATTTCCCCTCAGGTGCAGATAGTGGTATGCACAATACCGGAGGTACCGGTGCGTGACGGCAACCTGCAAAGAGCGGTTGTCGACGCAAACAAACAGATATGGCAGATGAGTAGAGAGAAAGGCATCGAGGTAGTGGAAATAAACAGAGAGGTGCACAGGTGGGGTGGTTTTCGAAGAGACGGAATACACTTCGATAGGAGGCTTGGCCATGAGGTGGGTTGGCGTCTTGCAGGACGCGCAGTAGCTTTTTTGGGGGGCACGCGGGCCCTTCGGTGCCCATGGTAGCTTGTAATGAGGAAAACAACCAGGGGGACTCTTTGACAGGTAGTATAGCGAAAAAACAGAGAAAAGGTAAAAGAAGGGAGAAGGCGCGTGTTGCAATTAGTTACATTAACATGCAGGGTGGCAGAAAAAAGGCAAAATGGTTAGAGATTGAGGGACAGTTAAACAAGGAACAGATAGGTGTTTATGCGGTTACAGAAACACACCTTAGAGACTTGGAAGAGCCACCACATATTGAAAATTATGTTTGGGAAGGATGTAACAGGATCACATCAGAAAGGAGAGGTGGGGGGGTTGGAATGCTAATTCATAGCAGAACAAAATGGGAGAGAGTGAAACAAACGTGTTCAGAGCACATGTGGGTTTCGGGCACAGTAGGTGGAAAGAAAACGTGGCTAGGTGTAGCTTACTTGTGGACAGGCAATAACTGCAGAGAAAAGAATCTGGAGATAGTGAAATGCATAAGCACCGATATTAAAGAATTTGGTCATGATGCCGAGATAATCCTTCTAGGGGACATGAACGCTCACATTCATGACCTTGACGGATATTCAGACACCAATGGCAAGTTATTGCTAGATCTCTGCGAGCAACATAGTCTTGAGATAGTTAACGTGGGGCCTAAGTGTGAGGGGCAGATCACGTGGGAAGTCAGAAACAGGCAATCGAGCATTGATTACTGTCTCATGACAGAAGGAATATATGACAAACTTAGAGAGATGAGAATAGACGAAGAAGGCATTAACAGCTTAGGTAGTGATCATAAACGCATAATATTACAAATGGGATATAAAACTGAAAATAAGAACATAGAATCAAAGTTTGGCAGCTCGTATCTAAATGACAAACAAATAACAAATATAGCCGCAAGAGTCGAGGAAAAAGTAGACGAACTACCAGGCAAAGACTGGAAGTATAGTGAGCTGCTACATGTAATCACGAAAGAAATGGAAATAGAGAAGAAAACTATTTGTTGGAAAGGAAAGAAAAAGCCAAAAAGTTGGTGGAACAAAGAAATCCGGGAAGCGATCGAGATGCGACGTCAGGCATCACGGGAGCACAGAAAGGCAAAAAAGGAGAAGCGGCCACAGGACGAAGTCAACCAAATATGGGAAATATATTTAGAGCAAAAATCCATTGTGCAGAAATTAGTCGAGGCAAAAATTAAAGGTGAAAGTGAACGCTGGATGACAGAGATTCGCGAAAAGAAGAAGGCCGCGCCTAGGATATTTTGGAGCCACCTAAAAGCGCTGGGTAGGAAGTCTGTCACAATGCAACAACATATAGTAGATGAAGGAGGAAATAAATTGGAAGGATATGAAGCGCTAGGTTACATCCGAAAGATAACAGCCGATTCGTTTAAAAAGGTCCCCCAGGGGATTCCCCCGGTGAGTAAAAGTACGCAAAGGAGAGCAACCGACGAAGATGTAGTACTAGAGAATTTCAATTGGAAGAAGGCCGAAGGAAAAATTCCTAAGCGCACTACTCCGGGCTTAGATGGGGTTCCCGTCAGCCTCATTAACGAACTCGGACATAACACTAAAGAAGCACTGCTGAAAGCCGTAGAAAAGTGCTTACAGGAGAGGGAAATACCAGACAGTTGGAGAAAAAGTAGAATGAACTTAATCTATAAAGGCAAGGGAGAAAAGGATAACATTCGCTCGTATAGACCGCTAACAATTACATCGGTGCTATACAGGTTGGCGATGCAGGCAGTAAAATTAAAAATAGAAGCGTGGGTAGAACAAAATGATATTTTGGGAGAACTTCAGAATGGATTTCGAATCGACAGGCGGTTAGACGATAATCTGTTTGTTCTTACCCAGTGTATAGAAATATCTAAAATAGAAAACAGGCCCTTATACGTAGCTTATCTAGATATCACCGGGGCGTATGACAACGTTAATCAGGAAATTTTGTGGGATATATTGAAGGAAGTGGGCATAGGTGACGACTGTGTACAGCTTTTGAGGGAAATATACCGAGGAAATACAGTTTGTATAGAATGGGAAGGAATAAGTAGCAAGGACAGCGTTGAAATTAGCAAGGGGCTGAGACAGGGATGCCCTTTGTCCCCGCTGTTATTCATGCTGTACATGGCGAGGATGGAAAAAGCGCTAGAAGGTAGCAACATTGGATTTAATTTGTCACACAAACAGGTCGGAGCGATGGTTGAGCAGAAGCTTCCAGGTCTATTTTATGCTGATGATATTGTCTTATTTGCGGACAGTCAAGATGATATACAGCGACTGGCAGATATATGCGGAAGGGAGTGTGAGGCTCTAGGACTAGGATTTAGTGCAACAAAATGTGGATTGATGGTATTCAATGATCACGGAGACCATACGGTATTAATACAGGGCCAAAAAATACCGAGGGTAAGCGAGTACAAGTACCTCGGAGTATGGGTAAATGAGGGGGATAGATATATGGAGGTACAAGAGAAAGCATCGGTAGCAAAGGGAAAGAGGAATGCTGCAATTATGAAGCACAGAGCTTTATGGGGATACAATAGGTACGAGGTGCTTCGAGGGCTGTGGAAGGGTGTGATGGTTCCGGGGCTTACATTTGGGAACTCAGTGGTGTGCATGAAGTCAGAGGTGCGATCAGGAATGGATGTAAATCAAAGGACGGTGGGCCGCCTCGCGTTGGGCGCTCACGGGAAGACGACAAATGAGGCGGTAAAGGGTGATATGGGATGGACAGGCTTTGAAGTGAGGGAAGCGCAGAGCAAAATGAGATTCGAAGAGAGGCTGAGGAAAATGAAGGAGAGTAGATGGGCAGAGAAGGTTTTCAGGTATTTGTATAGAAAAAGCGTTGACACGCAGTGGAGAAAAAGAACTAGGAGGCTCACCAGTAAATATACGGCTGGCAGTGCGGGCGATATGGCAACAAGGAGCATTAAGCGGAAGGTCAGAGAGGCGGAGAGGACTTATTGGATGACAGCGATGGAAAAGAAGCCGGCTCTGAGTAACTACCGAAAAGGAAAAAACGAAATAAGGAGGGAAAGGTTTTATGATAATTCAAGGGGAAGCGCTTTACTGTTTGAAGCAAGGTCGGGCTGCCTTAGAACGCGTAGTTATAAAGCGAGATTTAGTAACGAAGAAGAACAATGTACATGCTGCGGGGGAACTAAGGAAACGATGGAACATGTACTGATTGAATGTGGCGATATTCACCCAGGTATACGTGTGGGCACGAGTCTACATGAAGCCTTGGGTTTTAGGGACAACAATGGAAAGCTGAACACGTCCGCGATAGAAATAAGTAAGAGACGGTTAGAGTATTGGTGGCAGAAAAGTAGAGATAAAGAACAAAAATAAATAATGGGGGGAAAAAATAAGGTCATTCTGCCTTAAGAGGCAGAGAGATGGACCGTGAATTTATATTTTTTGGTATAATAACATAGATTTAATCAATGTAGATAAGGTATTTGGCCAACATGAAACAAGGAAGCTGTTTTTTTTTTTTTTTTTTTCGAGCCTGGTGGCAGACATGTCAGCGCCCCGTTTTAAAGGGGACGCTCATAGCATCCATCCATCCATCCTCATTAACGAACTAGGAAATAGCACTAAAGAAGCACTGCTGAAAGCTGTAGAAAAATGCTTAAAGGACAGGCAAATACCGGATAGTTGGCGAAAAGGTAGAATGAACTTAATCTATAAAGGCAAGGGAGAAAAGGATAACATTCGCTCGTATAGACCACTAACCATTACATCGGTACTATACAGGTTGGCGATGCAAGCAGTAAAAATGAAAATAGAAAAGTGGGCAGAACACAACGATATTTTGGGACAACTCCAGAATGGATTTCGAGTCGACAGGCGGTTAGACGATAACCTGTTTGTTCTCACTCAGTGTATAGAAATATCAAAAATAGAAAATAGGCCCTTGTACATGGCTTTTCTAGACATCACTGGGGCGTACGACAACGTTCATCAGGAAATTTTGTGGGATATATTGAAAGGAATTGGCATAGGCGACGACTGTATACAGCTTTTGAGGGAGATATACCGAGAAAATACAGTTTGCATAGAATGGGAAGGAATGAGTAGCAAAGAGAACGTTGAGATTGGCAAGGGGCTGAGACAGGGATGTCCTTTGTCCCCGCTGTTATTCATGCTGTACATGGTGAATATGGAAAAAGCGCTAGAAGGTAGCAACTTTGGTTTAATCTGTCACACAAACAGGGCGGCGTGATGATTGAGCAGAAGCTTCCAGGATTATTTTATGCTGACGATATTGTCTTATTTGCTGACAGTCGAGAGGATATACAGCAGCTGGCGGATATATGCGGAAGGGAAGGGGAAGCTCTAGGACTAGGATTTAGTGTAACAAAATGTGGATTGATGGTATTCAATGACCCTTGTGATCAGGCGGTGTCAATACAGGGCCAAGAAATACCGAGAGTGAACGAATACAAGTACCTCGGAGTATGGATAAATGAGGGTGACAGGTACATGGAGGTACAGGAAAAAGCCTCAGCAGCAAAAGGAAAGAGGAATGCTGCAATAATGAAGCACAGAGCATTGTGGGGATACAATAGGTACGAGGTGCTTCGAGGTCTGTGGAAGGGTGTAAAGGTTCCGGGGCTTACTTTTGGGAACTCAGTGGTGTGCATGAGGGCAGAGGTGCAATCGGGAATGGATATAAATCAAAGGACTGTGGGACGCCTCGCGTTGGGTGCTCACGGGAAGACGACAAATGAGGCTGTAAAGGGCGATATGGGATGGGCAGGTTTTGAGGCGAGGGAGGCTCAGAGCAAAATAAGGTTCGAAGAAAGGCTAAGGAATATGAAGGAGAGTAGATGGGCAGAGAAGGTGTTCCGTTACTTGTATAGGAAGAGCGTGGACACACAGTGGAGAAAAAGAACTAGGAGGCTCACTAGTAAATATACGGCTGGTAGTGTAAGCAGTATGTCAACAAAGAGCGTTAAGCGAAAAGTCAGAGAGGCGGAGAGGATTTACTGGATGACAGCTATGGAGAAAAAACCGGCTTTGAGTAACTACCGGAAGGGCAAAAATGAAATAAGGAGGGAGGCATTTTACGACAATTCAATGGGAAGCGCTTTACTGTTTGAAGCGAGATCGGGTTGCCTTAGAACGGGTAGTTATAAAGCGAGATTCAGTAAAGAAGAAGAACAATGCACGTGCTGCGGGGAAGATCAGGAAACGGCGGAGCATGTTCTGATTGAATGTGGAGACATCCACCCAGGTGTACGTTTGGGCACGAGCCTACATGACGCCTTGGGTTTTAGAGACAATGGAAAGCTGAACACACCCGCGATTGAAATAAGTAAGAGACGGTTAGAGTACTGGTGGCAGAAAACTAGAGAGAAAGGACAAAAATAAATAATGGGAAAAAAAATAAGGACATTCTGCCGTAAAGGGCACAAAACGAAGCTGAAAACTTAAGGTTTTTTTTTGTCTTCTGGAGTAAAATAGTTTTAATTGAAGTAAAGACACTAGGCCAACGCTAAAAAAAAAAAGAGTAAAGGTTTTTTTTTTTTTTCGAGCCTGGTGGCACACTTGTCACCGCCCCGTTATAAAGGGGACGCTCATAGCATCCATCCATCCATCCATCCCTAGTGTGCCTCGATGTGTGCGCCCAACAAAACGCGCATCAAGGCACCCTACGCTGCCCTAGAGTCACTAGAAAAATTTTTCTAGTGACTCTACGCTGCTCTCCGGTTGGCTGCTGCGCGGGCTGCGCGGGGATGCGCGGGGAGCGAGCGCCTCTCTCATTCTTCTGGATCGTCGCCGTACGTGTCGGATCGTTGGCGGAGCATGGACGATGCGCAGCGGCGGACGCTCGCTTGGCGGCAGCCAGGCCGATCCCGTGACGGTGCGCGCCAAGGACGCCGCTGCGAAATGGGCTCAACTAGAAGCGAATCCCGAGACCACGATTGCTTCAGGAGCTTCGCCCAAGCTCTTCATCATTCACCCGTGGATATGCTGTAATTTTTTCTTTGGGATATTGATGTATATATACATTCTTATACATATACGCAGCATGACGGCGGTGACGGCGACGGCAAAAGCCA
Organism: Rhipicephalus sanguineus; assembly: GCF_013339695.2. NCBI lineage: Eukaryota > Metazoa > Arthropoda > Arachnida > Ixodida > Ixodidae > Rhipicephalus > Rhipicephalus sanguineus. Next base: position 145,802,123 of record NC_051178.1, on the reverse strand, counting down.
GCCGAGACTGTCCATATAATTGCATCGCAATAAAAAAAAGCCCTTTCCCTGCTGCGGGCGTTGTCAGGCTGATGATGATTATCATTCATGCCCTCCGTTATGTATAGGTCGACACTGTTGTGATACGGCGAGTTCATTTGTCGGCAAGCTTTAAGGAGCAAGTTAACTTCTATCGCTCGCTGCGATGACACTCCGCATGTGCAACTGGAAAGAGTAGACACGTGACATACATCGTTAAAAAAATATCCACTCATTCATCGCTGCGCAGGAGAGTAGACACACGTTGCTTTACCATGAGCGCCACTAGCCAAGCAAGAACGCATGCCATCACAACGCATAATATTTGTTTCCAAGGAGATCAAAGTTATATTAACTTCAGAGTGGCATCGCCACGCGCATAGTACATGTTTATAACTATAGAAACGCACTAATATACATTCACTCTATCTTCACAACCTTAATCAAAACTTGCGTTTGAAGCCCTTGTTATCAACACGGCTATGAAAGATCGGCAGACAAGAGAACCTATAAAGGCTTCTTAAAATGTATCAAGCCGGTGGCCGTCTACTAGAAGTTCTCACGATGCTGCCAAAGTACGCCTCTGCACGTATCGTGTGTCGTGAGAATACAGACCCAACAGTTGCGTCTCTTGATCTTGTTGAGCCTGTCTCGTAGATGGTCTTGCTCCCTCTTTCCGCCTCTGCAAAAAGGGAGGTCGGAAAAAAGTTGAAGTCTTCAGGGGCTTTCTTTTTTAACAGTTGTCCACCCCGTACCAAAAAACTATCATCACCATAAACGGGTATGCGCCATAGAAATTAAATTCCACGCACGGTGTACCGTGATCCACTGCTCACCACTGGTCCACTAAAAATGAAGAAGAAAACTATCGTCATCAAACGGGTATATATGTGCTACTGTGCGGCCTATCAGAAAAGCTATCATTATCATTAACAGGTATACGCCACAGAAATTGGGTAAATCCCACTACACACAACATCCGCTAAAAAGGAAGAAGACAAGAGTTAGCCCAACAAATAGCTGCGAAGCGACGGCGGCGAGCGCCGAGTACGTACAAGGAGAAAATACTAGCTGGAACGGGAAAGGCAACGGCGGCTGCGAGAAGACCCCGAAGCGGCGGAAGGCCTACGCCAACGACGACCTGTCCGTAGGTCTATGTGAGGTACGAACGCTTGGTTTCAGCGCGAGGTTCTGTCTCTTGAGTTTGGACATCCGTGTATTGTCTGTGACTGTCTGTGGCTTAGCTCGAACCTCTCTGCGCGGAGAAGCAACCTAGAAACAACCCGCATCACCCAGCTAAGGCATAGAAACAACCTAAAAGCAACCAGATTAGTCTTCAGAATCGTCCAGTTTCGCTGTGTCAAGCCTTGCGCGGCTTAGCGCAAGCTTCGCCTGATTTTTTGTAGCGTTAGCTACACTCGCCTAGCCGAGCTAGTTTCACGTGGCTCCTCAAGAGCCGTGCTGCGCATGCGCGAGCATCAGTGATGTCACACAGCTGGCGCATCGGAGCCGGCATCTCCCGCGCGCGACTCGCTGCGCCGGTCTGCGCTTTCCAGAGGAGCGACGTCGTAGCCGAGGTCGACGTACTGACGCCGGCGCGCGCGCAGCTATTCGCCTTCGCTGTGCAGTCACCCTCTGACACTGCGCTGGAGCCGCTTGATAGCGCCTCTGACTGGCGTTTGCTATTGTCGGTTAGCCATGGAGATGGAGAGCGCAGATGCTGCTCAACGGCGCAGAAGAGCGGAGAAGCTTAACTCATCGGATCCCGAAGTAGTTCCCTGGCAAAATAAATATACATGTGCCACATAATATGTATACTGTTATGACCGGCAGTCGGTGGCGACGCGCTGACCTGGGAATGGGCGAGCGATGCGTTCTCACACTGCTAGAACACCGCATCCATCGCAGAAACGGACTCTGTACGCGAAGCGACCGACAAAGGAAGATTCTCGACCTCAAAGTCGGGGACGGCAAAGCCGGAGACAATGGGCCACCTGGGCTTGGCTTGGTGTGCTGCCGAAACGACCTGACCTGTATGTTTTGACAGGACGTCGCGCAGACCCTTTTCTGCCCTTCGGGGAAGAGTCCTAGGAACAAGCCTGAGGAACCTGTCGCCTGCTTCCCCCACAATCGTGCCGTCGACCACCTGACCCTTGCTGTTTCAAGAGTGCAACGACCCTCAGCGACAGTGAAATGGACTGTGCCATGGTGGGTGGGGTCGTGGGTGTGATTGGTGGTCATCAAGAAGGAGGAGCCAGCCTGAGGGGTTTAAAACGACGGTGCTAAGTGAGAAATGGGGCTCTGAGCCCTCGGTAACAGGCTCATCCAATTCGCTCGTCGCTGAACTCTGACCTTGTCACAATATAACTGAGTGTACGAAAAGTGCCAGTAAACTTGTTATTGTTTTCCCATCTTGCTAGCATCAGTTCCTCAACCCGGAGACTCGACTACGCTACCAACGGAGTCCGGGTACGACGCTGCCCTATCGTAGCAACAACCTGGTTGCCGAGGAGGGACGGATCTAAATACCGTTCGCAACAACTGGTTGCATGGTTGGGAAGGATCCAAATACACAGGCACAACAAAGGGTTGCAGCGGTGGGATAGATCCAAATACCCAGACACGACAATACCATGTGTGTGTCATTGGAGCAGCAGTAAGCATGATAATCAAGCTAATCCTAGACAATCAGGAAAGCTGAGAACAATGAGCTGAACCTTTGCTAGCGCTACGTTATCCTGGCATATCCGAGCTAAGCCACTGCAACATTTTTTTTTCTTCTTCTTCAAAACAAGCGTCTAACTGTGGTGGAATCCGCCGCAGACAAAATACTGTTGCCCGGTTCTGAACGTGAACAGCTGCTTGTCGAGGGTCGCCAGCGATGAATTATAATTAACTGAAAGAGGTCGCCCTGTTGTTTTCTCTTTGAGTTGTTTCCGCCAGTAAACTTAGTGTGGAATGTCTGCGAAGGTAACGACCTCGATTCTAGCGGCTCCGAGGACGCCAAAACACACGTTGTACCGTTATGTCTGACGAACCCTATAAGCGTTTAAACAGTTATGGACTGGAATTTATCGACGCGGTCAGAAACACTGGCGCTTTCTGCTAATGGAGGTCTGTGATCCCTCCCATTGTAGCTGCACAGTGTACGCGGGTCAATCTAATCGTTCCCGCCTCTCTTCCTCCTCTCCGCTTACCCTCACCTTTTCCCTTGCGCAGGGTGGCTACCCGGAACTCGCTCTAGGTCACTCTACTCAAATTAGCTTCCCTGCCTTTATACGCGTCCTCCCCTCGTTATTTTTCCTGATTGAAAAAAAAATATTACGGTATAAAAATGAGCGGAATTACTAAAGCGCAACGAACATAGAAAGCACATATTGGAGCAACTTCCCGCCTTTATGACTGGATTTCCGCCATATATAGAGTACTTACGTAAAGAAAAAACGGAGGTATTACTTGGGTAATAAATTTCTGTCAAATTACACGCAGTCAAATTTTTAATGCATCTACACGAGGTGCATCCACCGGAAATTGGGCGGTTATTGTGGAAGATGACACTAACCTGCAGCGTTTTCAACCCCGAAGCTTCCTTTATGACTGACAACAGTGCATTGCCTCTTGCGGGCTTCCTGTCGAACGGCGGCAAACGTTATTCGCTATTACGATGCTAATGTGGTAGGACGTCATGTACGAGAGCCCAGAATAAAACTTTCCGATCACAGTTCACTCTGGTTTTTGTCTTTCTTTGTGACCTCTTAATAAACGTAATAGAGAAAATGTAATAGAGTTTCTATTCGAGTCAACGTTAGTAAAAAGGGACCCTTTCTGTTCAGACTCTGCCTTTTTTGCTGATGTTTTCAACAACCATTAGCACTATTATTTCTTCGAAGCAACGTCATCTGTTTATGTAATCATATCTAGTGCTGTTATTGAAGGGGTACTGAACCACTTTTCAAAGTAATTGTCGAGTTACCTCTGTGTCGGAGTTCATTGCCTCAAGAATCGATTGCCGCAAAAATTTCTCTAATCCGTCAAGAACGAGTGGATTTACAAGGGTTTGTCGCACGCTTTAAAGGGACAATAAAGAGAAACAATGAATCGGTTTACACTGATAAACTGTACTTTGAGAACTATAATGTCGTTAATTTCACCATTATAGGTATACTAGTAAAGGAGAAAATGAACTTCAAAGTTTCATACTTAAATTTCGCGCCAAAATCTTCACGCGTGACGTCACGGATTTTAAAGTGTATTTATGGTGTTTTGGAGTCATTGGCTCAGCAAAATTTCCTCAAACTTGGTATGCTGACTACATGGCCCCCTCAGAGGACAGTGTACTTCATTTTTACCGATTAGGAACTACGTAGTCCCTAGTAGGAGTCGTCAAAACATGTGACGTCACGGCGAATGGTGCGGAAACTTCAAGGTGGCTTCGCCACCCACATTTTCTTTTTGCGCGATTTCTTGCTTACTAAGCGTCTTCTCGCAGCAAGCGTGGTGTTCTTAGTATCGTGGAAGAGTAGTTTACTGATACGAGAAAAATCGTGTTGCTCGTCCATTTAAGAGCATTTTTTCTTTTCCCGTCGCGATGAGCGGCGCGGGCGGCGTTGCTTGCCCATGGAGCCCTGGAATAGGGGCTCCACATAGTCCCGTGGGCGGAGGAGTCCAATACGGCCCCAACCCAATCACGTCTCCGTAACCATTTAATGGTTAAAAAGTCACAGTTTCGCCGCAACGGCGAAGCAATGATTGCGATAGCAATAAATTGTAATGTAACGCGAAGACGGAAAGCAGCTCGAAATTGCCAGCGCATCGCTCGAGCCCAAAGGACGCACGAAAGAACGCACACAGGACAAGCGCGAAACTAATGCGTCACAGCTCGGACACATGAAGCGCACTGCTCAAACATAAAGCAGGACGCACGAAACAAACGAACAAGTACACGCAAGACGAGCGCGAACTAATTGTCACAGTTGTTACTTATTTCTGTTTCAACAGCGCGCTCCTATCGCAAACGCGGCCGCTGCAGCGAGCGAAGCGATGCACCCCAACGGCCGCCCCTTCTTTCCTTGAGACAAGCGCACGAAAGCGACGACGTCCTGTAGAGCGAACAGCAACGGCGTTCGCAGGGGCGGGGCGACGATCTTTAGAGCGCGCAACACGCGCGCATGTCGCGCAATCTATGTGGCCACTAAGAAAGCATGCTGAATTACCTGGTGTATATAAATAGCTCGCCGTTAGCAGCTGAGAGACGGTGCTGTCGTGGCCTAACGTCTAACGCGGCGGCTGCAAAGCGAGAGGTCGCCCGTTCGATTCCGCGCGTTCAGAAAGAATTTCTAATTATTTTTCTTTGTGGCCTTTCGATATATATACATACATATACGGTGAATGACGGCGACGGGGACGGACATTTTCCAGCCGAGACTGTCCATATAATTGCTATCGCAATAATAAATGTTTTGAACACCACCACCACATAGGGAGTGATGGCTCGGGCGAAGGAAGTTACGTCAGCGCGCGTGATGACCTTGAGCGCGCTTGATGAAGCGCGATCGCTCTCTCCCGTTGTGATTGCTGTGCGCGCGTGTGTGGCTACTGTGTATTGTTAGCACAATGTGGAACGCGGCTCCGGCACGTGGCGGCACCGGCCCTGTGGCAAGAAGTGCACCTCATTCAAACGGTAGTCTTGATTTATGTCAGCAATTGGCCAATAGCATAGTATCTGTTGTTCGACGTCAAACAGCAGACGCCCCGACCATCGAAGAGGATGAGGACGGGCCTCTATATAAAGACAGCGCGCTTGAGAAAATGGAAACTTCGCGCTCAGCCCCTACACTCTCCCTTTCCGCGCACGATAGTAAGATTTGGCGGAGCTGTTCACAGCAGTGTCTGCTTTCCGCAATATGTGTTTTCGTACCAAGACCGAGGGGTAGTTCATAACCCCTTTAATCTGCAAGCTTGTCTAAAAGCTTTCGTAAAGACACAAACTGTTGCTGCGTTTCCGCGCATTTAAGCGAGGCCATATTTTGACGAATCGCCCTCACAGCTATTTTGTTTCTGCATAACGTTACTGACGCGTGGGGCAGGCGTAGGTTAAGTCATGCTAAATGCTGCTAGCATGGAACGCGTCTTACGAGACCTATATGTATACGCTGCAGAGTGACGGAACGGGTGTTGCAATTCGTGCGCGAAGTAAGGAATTTTCACAGCTTATGGGCTGCATGCAAGCCTGTTGAGAGATTGGTTTAGCAGAGGTGACAATAATAATTTTGAGTATTTGACGTCCCAAAACCACGATATGATTATTAGAGAAGCTGTAGTGGAGGGCTCCGAAAATTTAGACCACCCGAGGTTCTTTAGCGTGCGCCTAAATCTTAGCACACTGGCTTCTAGCATTTCGCTTCCATTGAAATGCGGTCGCCGCGGCCGGGATTCGTTCCTGCTACCTTCGGGTCAGCAGTGAAACGCCATAATCGCTAGACTACCGTGATGGGTAGCAGAGGCAAGAAGAACCGAGGTGGGGGCCAGTTGGTTCGGTATAGCTATTGAATTCAGTGCGCCACTGAAACGCGTAAAGAAAACACGTGTGGATACACACACATGTGTTCCTTGACGCACACCTGTCACCTGCGTAAATAAATACAGGCGGCGCGCTGCATTGAGTAGCGTCGTGTGTTGTTGATGGAAACACGCTGAAAGCGGGGTAATTAATTCCTTCATTTCCTTAGAAATTTAGGAATTCCCCCTTAAATTTCTAAGGAAACGCAGTGGGCTATAGAGGTCATATGGCAGGAATAGGTGGCCACCGTTTCGATAGGGGACCTATCGTGGCGATGGCATGGAATATGAATCTTCGAGGAGCGCGTCCGCCGAGAAGCGGGGAGAGTTTCGCTTTAAATTGCGGAGAGAACGCATATCAGCCGGGGTGATGGTCATGGTCATTTGACTCTCGGGGGATCTAATATTTCCTGTATCATGCGTCATTTTGGAGGCGACTGCATTATTCATCGAGCTATAACCTCTTCCGCAGATTACATGACCTTTCAAAGTGACCTAGATCCCGTTTACAGTTGGTGTACTAAGCGGTTAGTGAATCTGAACAATTCAAAATGTAAAATAATGCCGTTTCCCGAAAAAAAATCGATTTCCAGTATTTCGCGCCAAGTTAACAATGGCGAAATGTCTTGAACCACTTCGTGCAAATATTTAGGGGCAGTTATCGACGCTAATATTTCGTGGTCCTCCCAAACTGCTATTTGTTCCAAAGTATCTAAAACGCTGGGATACTTGCGTCGAAATCTCCGTAAATTCCCCGTCCGCAAGTTAGCCTACCTCACATTCGTAAGCCCTCATTAGAATACGCCTCACATTTGGTCACCTCATCATTGTTATTTAACACAAATGATCGAAGCTATCTAAAACAGAGCAGCCCCCTTCATAACTCAGAATACCCACGTCTTAGCAGCCCTACTGAACGTTCCGCATGCCATTCCAATAATTCCGTATGTTTCCGTACGAATCTTACGGAATTATATGGAAAATATATGTAAAATATACGGAAACGTACGGATTCCGTATGGAAACATATGGAATTATTGGAATCGCATACGGAACGTTTCAGTACGGGTGTTTCTGAAATTAAACGTGACATTGATGTACAGCCATTGGATATCCGTAGCAAGAAGTGTTGTTTCACAAGTACGTCCAGTGCATAAGCCGTCTCCTCTCCCATTGCGCACACCAGATCGCATGTCGGCACGCTTGCGAAATCACGCAGCTTTAGCGTAATTTTGGCAGAAACACGCGCATTCACCTTACTTGCTTTTCCACACGCACTCTCACTGTGGAATGATCTTCCCGACGTGATAACTGCTGTGACTAACAACAATACATTCCCGGAGCATCTACACTCTCATTACACCTAGCATGATTCATTATAGCCATTTCTATAACCGATGCATATTTAATGAATGATTGCGTCTTTTTCGAAATTACAGTGTTCTATTATTGTTTTTGTTAATGTTGATGCTGTTATGTTGTGTCTCATTTGTACAGTTGAACAGTCTAGGTTTTCATTCTTTTCGGCCCCTCGTTCATTACATGCCCACCTTACCCTATGCTCTAACCAGAGTCTGTAAGGTATGCTAAATAAAAAATAAATAATAAATAATATAAATAAATAAATAAATAAATAAAAATAAATAAATAAATAAATAAATAATAACGACGGAAGACTGCTCCTTTTTTGCTCTTGCTGTTCTACAAACGGTTGCTGTTCGAAGTTGGCAGGTTATGAAGATGGTAAGCTTGGCGAGTTGGTCGAAGTTCATCTCGTTGAAATAGCACGTTACAAGGGCAGCGACAAGAACAGGGGTGCAGAGCGCATGTGCAGTGTACTCCTCTTCTCGCCCTCGTCAAGTAACGCGGCCTTTCAGTGAACTGACAGGTTATGTTCGTCTATACCTTCAAAAGTCATAGAAAGTGCCGAAACAGTTCTACAGCTTTAACATATATATAGCGCGATTGAAAGCTTTCCTCTTGTATTGTTTCCTGTAGTCAGGCTTGACTGCAGCGCGGCTGGACACATTCCGGCTTTGCAAGTTAGCGCACTTGTCCCTGCCCCTCGTATCTGACGCAATATGGTGTTCATACAAAACGCGACATAGGCAACCTTGACAGCAGCGACGTATCTCACTTACCACTAGCCCTACATTTCATCTTAACCTGCCGCGGTGGTCCTTTTTCTTATTATTGAGATGAGATAAGGAGATATTGGCGCACAAATAAAGCGCCGGCTACTCCTTAGCTCTTACTGATAGGTGTCGAACGTAGAACCGTACAGAGTCCAAATTTCCGTACATACACAATCCGCAGCACATACAATGTTCACCCTTGAAGAACACCATGACACTATGACGTCTCAAAAACAGAAAGAATAACGTCCGGTCTAGTGGTTATGGTGCTCGATTGCTGACTCGAAGGTCGCGGGATTGAATCCCGGCCGCGGCAACTGCATTTAGATGGAGACGAAATGCTATAGAGGCCCGCGGGCCTGATTCCAGATTCCTTTATTTCAGCGTTCATCATGAGAACAGATGCTAGGACAGGAGCAAAAAGCCGCTATTATAGTGGCTTGACAAAGGCCCCTGCCTTTTTTATTATTATTGGATTTAGGTGCGCGTTAAAGAGTCTCAGGTTGAAATTTCCGGAACCCTCCACTGCGGCATCCCAGTCGTAATCATATCGTGGTTCTGGGACGTAATACACCGACAATTTATTATTTATTATTATATTTAACCTTAAATCTTCATCTGTGCAACAGTCCGTGAACGCTGATGCCGGAAAACCGGAGCTGTGGAATTCGATTCCGCAAGCTGTATCCGTCCGGTTGTTGCGCTCGACCAAATGAGTGTGACACTTGTTCGAATTAACCAATGCGCGATTCGTGCTTACTTCGTTTCCTGCTAATTAAAATTCGGCCAATTTGATTGGACCGCCTGCATCGTTGGATGTTACTGAGCGCGTCCGCAGTGAAGCACCGGAAAGCACACACACACACATACACATATATAGAGTTTTGCACTGGCTGTCCGAGCCACTGTGTTTAGTTGCCTTTTACATTGCTTCTTGAGTTTCTGTTAGTGCACGGTCCCAAGAAGAGTGAGTCAAGACTGACGGGACACCTGTTGCAGCGATGGATAGCTGTGACGTGAAGTCGCCGTGTGACATTTACTAGACTGTTTAATAGGAGCGTCTCCTTGACAGTGCAGCGTGTGGTCGCCATTGATTCATCCATTGTCCACTACTGAAATCTGCGGGCGTAGCGGTGGCAGGAACCACCTGTGCATTGTAACGGGAAAGTACTCATTGTATATCGAGGATTTACGGAGGAAAGCGAGCTCCGAAGCCAGGTGGAATATCTCCCGCCCCGACAACGAACGTAAGTCAGTACGTCGGCTGTTCCAGAGCTCACGGAGGCACTGTCTTTCATGTCTTCATCTCAAGTACGCCTTTGCGTATGAGCTTTGTCGTGCTTGAACTGGTATAGCGCAGCTCGGAAACTGAAGAAAGGGCCGGGCCAGCCGTTTCTTCGCTTTCAATCACACTGTCCTTTCGTTTGGCCAGCTTGGTCGGTTCTTCCTTTTCTGTGATGCGCTATACCTGTTTAACTACGACAAACCAACTCGCCCAATCACCAACACATTACCTATGCGGCTCGTATTGCATTCTTCTATGATCTTTCAGCGGGTAACCTGCAGTTATTCAAGTGAAACTTAAATTGAGCACGCCCGTCACAACTATATACGTATGTACAAAGGTGAATAGAGCAAGTAGCCGCATGCAATTTTTGAGGATTGATTGATCTTGAATTCAATGTTATCTATTTATTTCAGGACATAGATACCAAAACGGTTGCCAAGAGCATCTAAGCCCTAAGCAAATGGCTATACGAGCCCATGCTATAAGTGACCGAAATAATTTACCCAGGCGCCAGTAACAAACATGAACAGAAAAAATGGTGAACATTTACACTGACGGTCAACAGACATAATCGTTATCAGTTCAGTATCAGTATAAGTAAAGTGATTGATTGATTAATATATCAATCAGGGTTCGCCTTGGAAACACGAAAGGAGTAGGTTCAAGGTAGTCGCCATTCTATATAGTTGGTTTTTCGTGTTTTAGGGGTGAAGCTCCTTATGCCGTGGGTCTGTCCATCCTCCGTTTGTTTCTAGCGTTGTAGTAGCCACATCTAGCTCGTGAGAAGCGCGCGTTCTGGTATGCAGTAGAAGAAGAAGACGACGTTGACGAGTGGGACTCTCGTGCGTGTTCGCCTGTGTGGGATTCTTTCTTCTTTACTACGTCTCGTGTTTTCAACGACACCCGAAGACAACATTTCAGAAGTAACGCGCCATGAGGCTCCCTCTTGGCACGCTTTCTCTTTAGCTCGGAGTCGCCAGATGGAAGACGAGGCTGCGGAACGGAGGGCACGGAAGGCGGCGGCAGCGCGCGCTCGCAGACAGAATCCTGAGGTGAGAGCCCGCGAGGCCGAAGCTGCACGTCGACGCCGCGAAGCAGATTCCGCCGTTCGAGCCCGCGAAGCCGAAGCTGCTCGACAAGCTGCACGGCTGCGGCGAGAAGACCCCGCCGTTTGAGCCCGCGAGGCCGAAGCTGCTCGACAAGCTGCAGGGCTGCGGCGAGAAGACCCCGCCGTTTGAGCCCGCGAGGCCGAAGCTGCTCGACAAGCTGCAGGGCTGCGGCGAGAAGACCGCGCCGTTCGAGCCCGCGAGGCCGAAGCTGCACGGCCGCGGCGCGAATCGGATCTTCAAAATATGAAGGACCGTGAAGCGGCGAGAAAGCGCGCGTACCGGCAGGCAGAGCCCGAGGCTGTGCGAGTACGTGAAGTGGCTGCAAAACGCATCAGGCGTGCTCTGCCTGAAGGCGCCGACGCGCGCTTCCAGCGGGACTTCCTTGATAACAGTTTCGGCCATAGTTGCGATGTGTGCAACAGATTGTGGTTCTCAAACAATCTAGTCACAATATCTTCCATCAAGAAGGACCACGTCCAATGCCATCGCCGTGCTGCAGCGCGAGTTCGCTTCGCCCCACTCATCATCATTCACCACGTGGATATGATATGCTGTGATTTTTTTTTTTTTTTTTGCTCTTCACTTTCCTTTCCGCTGACGGCTCTCCGCCGTTTCACATTCGCCAAGCGCTCGCGCCATGTCAGCGCGGCGGCGAATGTTCACCGGCGTGTCCCACTTCACTGCTGCTAGCGGTTGTTTCCGGGAGTTGGTTGAACTAGAGTACTAGGTTGAACCCCATAGTTCCCAACAGTCAATGTTGCGCGGAAACATGAATAACGGTCTCAAACGGCACCCGGGAGCGAAACTTGAGGCTAAATAGTGCTCATAAGCGCCAATAGTGCAAACAAAGGAAATATTACTTTTAAGGGCTCGTTTTTCTTTGTTAGACACAATATTAATGAGAACTAACAGACAGCAATGCCAAGGAAAGTATAGGGGTGGTATTTGTAGTAATTAGAATATAAATTTGAAGAAAGTAAAGTGGACAAAAAGATGACTTGCAGCCGGCAGGGACCGAACCTGCGACCTTCGAATAACGCGTCCGATGCTCTACCACTGAGCTACGGCGGCGGTCATCTCCCCGTCCCCTTTATAGGGTATATATGTGGATTGAAACTTAGGAGTGTCAGTCAGCGCCAGTCGCAGCCATGGCGGCGAGTGTGGAACACTCTTTTTTCTGCCTTTTTGGCGTCACGTAGCACGTAGCACCCCTATAATTTCCTTGGCATTGCTGTCTGTTAGTTCTCATTAATATTGTGTCTAATACTGCAAATAGGCATTTATAGGCATTTGCGAGCATTTAGGCAGAAAAACGCCAAAAATAGACATTTATAGGCACTGTAAAAACGCTATGAAAGCCTTTCTTAACCTCTAATTTATGCTTATATATCAACATGGCGCGACAGCAGCGCAAGGAACAAAATAGGCATTTGCCTAAAATCCGGTCTCCAGTGATAACATAACTGGCTATAAGAACGAGCTTGTACATAGGGAACTTACATTTGAGGGCACTAAAAGCGCCGCGCATTTGGCGGCAGTCACGTGGTATTTGTTTCTTTTTTTAATTCGCGCGCTTTAAAGGAAGGCCGGAAAAAAATTAAGGGGGGGGGAGCTATCTTACCATAGATCGAAACATTCAATTTTTCTGAACAAACGTTTTGTATTGAAGACTTTTCTCTGGAGTTAATATTTAAAAAGTTCATTAAGCAATTTTTGTTAATTGCCGAGCTTTGCGGGTCGGAAAAAATATTCTGACGTGCTCTATATGACTCAGAACAATACTGCGCTAATTGGAGAGGTTTAATTTTTGAATACTTGGCGCATTTTATAGGAAACGCCCCTGCATAGGCTATGTAATGGTAGTGTCGAATATATGAAATTCACTTCATCATGGAGTCCGGAACGTGACACATAAAGAAGCCGCAGTTATTTAGATTGTTGAACAGCCTCACCCAAAGCTAAGAACCGAGCAGCTAACTTATGGAGAATTCCGCTGAGTGGCACACGTTTCATTAAAAGAAAAAGGAAAAAGGCACGCAGAAGTACGTCATGAACCCAAGAAGAAAACCCGTGCGGTTTTCTCCGAAATCATGTTTCACATGAAGCAAAAGCATCCTGCATATGTGGGACCGTGATAAAAAAAAAATATTACTTGTATTCAGTGTCACTGTGATTTGGGTGCCCAGTATGGCTTCACTCTGCCGCCTCCTAAGCCTCGATTGGTTCAGATAAAATTAAGCCTTATCCATGCCGGTACATCTCACACATATTAATATAGAAAAAAGGCACAAAATTTTCGTGGATTGGGGAAAGAAACATCAATAGCGTCTGCTGCCGGCCTAAGTTGGTGCATAGCTAAGCTAGGAAAGTATTCATAGACGCAAACCAAGAACACGGACTATTTATTAGACACGGACATTCGAGGACATTTGTCCTCGAATGCATAGAGAGATGTTTTCCTTAAAAAATATGAGCCCTTCCCCTATCGGGGAATTGGGGCAAGCGAAGCTTGGGGTGGGCGTGCCTGACCTACCCGCTTTTCTTTTCTTTTCTTATCTTTCTTTCTCTTTTTCTTCCTTTTCTTTCATTTCTTTCTTCTGTTTTCTCTTTCTTTCTCTCTTCTTTCGCTTTTTTCTTCTTATCTTTTCTTTCTTTCTCTTCTTTCTTCTTTCTTCTTTCCTTTTTCTTTCTCCTTTTTCTTTCTTCTTTTTCTTTTCTCTTTCTTTCTTCTTATCTTCTTTCTTTTCTTTTGGCTTTTCTCTTTTTTTTTTCCCTTTTCCCTTCTCTTATCTTTCTTCCTTTTCTTTCTTTCTTTCCGTTTCTTTCTTTCTTTCTTTCTTTTCTTTTCTTT
>NC_051178.1:145273596-145433595 GCF_013339695.2 Rhipicephalus sanguineus | reverse complement strand
CGCTGCCCGATGTGCCCACGATGGAGCGCCCACACTGTTCATACCCTTGTCGAGAGTAGATGCAGCTAGAGAACTTCGTCGCATCGCGCATAATACCACGCTTGCGCACTGGAATTCTCCGCTTAACTCCAATCCTCGCCCTAAGAACCTTGAATCATTACTCCAGCTACAACTGCCATCCAAGATTTCTCGACGTGACGCTACAATGCTGTGCCGGTTGTGGATCGGTGTAGCGTTTACTAACTCATTCAGCCATCGCATTGGCATGGCCGATTCATCCATGTGCGAAAGCTGCAATTGTATAGAGACTACTGAACATCTCTTGTGCCACTGCGCCCAATTTGATGAAGATCGCCGGACTCTCCAGTGTGCCTTGGATAGACTGGATGACCGTCCCTTTAATGAAGCAAAGATCTTAGGAGCCTGGTCGCGCAGCATATCAGCCCAGAAAGCCACACGAGCCCTACTGCGGTACTTGAAAAGAACCCTATTGAGCGACCGCCTGTGAAACTCGGCACTGTGTGTGTGATGTGACATGTGTCTATCCTTCTCTCTCTCTCTTTTACTCCCATATTCCCCCTCCCCATGTGTAGGGTAGCAAACTGGACGCATTGTCTAGTTAACCTCCCTGCCTTTCCTACATTCCTTCTCTCTCTCTCTCTCTCTCTCTCTCTCCCTCTTAATTTTCTCTCTTCCTTTTTTCACTATACCACTCGTAGTGCGCAAGCATTTTCTTTTTCCTTCGGCGTTGTACCTTATCTCTGCACCAACGACCTCCGTAATGAGATCGTTGTTTAGCATATGAAACACCGGAGCGGGAATAAAATTCAGGCTATCTTCGCGGCAAAACCGAAAGCTTCGTCGAGTCGTTTCTTGTTAATCCTAATATTCTGCGCCTTTGCGAAACAGTGTGAGAGCGTTGCCTCGCTTTATGCCACGTAATCGAAGGAATGACCTTTCTCTAGCGTTATACATGTAGGCATATAATCAGTGTCGGGTCGCATCAGATATGGCGCTTGCTCCTATGGTTTAACCTTGTTTACGTCATGCATGGACGCGGAATGTACGCGGAACCTAATTTGGTTGCTTCAGCGTAAGCATGTTGGCCTTAGGAAAAAAAAAAAGAAAGAAAAAAAGTTATCTTATTTTTCTTCTCAGTTGTCTTCGCCCACTCGTTTAGTGCTTGTAAAGCAGTGGCTAATACAATTAGCCTTCCTTCTAGGGTGTTTTTTTTTTCTTGCATGCTTGCCGTCTTTCTAAGAACACTCCCTTAAAACAAGGTGCCTCAGGAAGTCTTATTGTAGTTTTATGTTTTGGACCCCAAAACTGCATGCGTAATATTCAAGACCGGTGTTAGCACTAGTGGCAGTCCGCAAACTCGCAGCGTTATGCGTATATAGAAACAGAACGTAGAACTAAAGTAAACAGCGAGTATGATTATTCGCATGTAGTTACAATGCATGCAGCGTCAATGCAGAAGCCCCCGCACTACAGGTGCACCAACTGTGCCGTAAGGGGTACGTGGGGGTCTGGGTCCTCGCTTATAAAATTAGTTTTGGCGCCGGTCTGGAACAGGCTCGCTTCGCTGCTGTTATTACAGACTTGGGAAACAGAATTCCGAGTTATTTTTTTTTTTCGTTCGCTTAAGGCCTTGGCTTTATCGACTTCCAGCGTTCTTACTCTACGTTACGCTTTTTAGCAGCGTAATGTTTTTGTTATGTGCAGAAGAGCACGAAAGAGTCAAAACAATGTTGACTGCTTCGGTGCAGATTTATGCATGGAAGCTTTTTGTTTACACGCGCAATTCTAAAGTGTTCCTTCGGACTGCGAAACGAGTGACACCGCTTGAATTTTATAACTTTACCCGTAATTTTATCGACGCATTAGTGACAAAATGCACTGACGTCACTGTCATTTCGTCACTGTCAATATGTCATTTCGTTGCAGTCGTTCACGAAGTTCATTTAGTGTTTTCGATACGTTAGAATAATGTGTTAAAGGGGCACTAAATACAGGGCCGTACCCAGGAATTTTTTTCGGGGGGTGTTTGTGTGCAGAACGGCTAACT
Organism: Rhipicephalus sanguineus; assembly: GCF_013339695.2. Classification (NCBI taxonomy): domain Eukaryota; kingdom Metazoa; phylum Arthropoda; class Arachnida; order Ixodida; family Ixodidae; genus Rhipicephalus; species Rhipicephalus sanguineus. The sequence goes on along the minus strand of NC_051178.1, from coordinate 145,431,527 downwards.
TTGGCAACTGGTGGTCGCTGTGAAGGCGTGAAAGTATCTTAGTGTCACCCGAAAAGTTAAAGCATGAAAGAATTTCGGGGGGTGTCAGAACCCCTCAACCCCTCCCCCCCCCCCCCTCCCTAGTTACGGCCCTGACTAAAGGTAAATGTTAAGCCGACGTTGATTGTTGAGATAGCGTTCCAGAAACCTTGTAGTGCTTGCTTCGTGCCGAGGAAATGCTTATTTTAAATGAAAACCACGTTTTAGTGGTCCGCACAGCGTTAGCGCACTTCAGATCGCGCGTCCGAAAAGGCCTCCTGACGTAGCATTTGCCTTGCCCAACGTTGCCCGCCTTTACTGCCTGGCAGCCGAAGCTGTGGTTTCTGTTCTGAAGGGCACATTACACAACATCACATGGACACGGCATTTTGTCGAAGTTTCCGTTAGAGCGACTTCATGAGCGTGCAAGGCGCACGCAGCAGTACGCGATAACGAAACTACGTGACGTCAAGTTCTTTTTTCCGTTAACTAAACAGAAACGCACAAGTAGCACTTTATTACGTCTTGAAATGCTCGGAATGTTCTTCTTTTTTTATCATAAGTAGCTTCAATACTAGTGATAATTTGTACTCAGGACTCTTGACGTCATCGGGCTCGTTCCAAAACCTCCCACTGGCAGCGCATATAGTGTCCTGCATTTTCCTTAATTTCTCGATTACTAGAGCACTGCTATTGATGATATTGACGTTTTAGACGCTTTCAAACATTGACATTTCACTCTGACATAAATATGTATTTGCCTTTTAGTTTTCCTTTAAAACCGTACGACGTTGAAACATGATTGGACTTTATAATTTCTGTAAGCTTTTTTTTTTCGGAGCTCGATATTTAGATCTATGACGCTATTATTGAGCTATAATGTGGGACAATTCACACCTGCTATAATTTAGCGAAGATGAAAACCTTAGAGCGTGCGTGTGCCGCTGGAAAAGAAGCGAGCTGTTATCAAAATGAGTCGCGTACCGCGCATGTATTTCGATTGCCTTCCATCGTGAGCAGATTTCCGGCTGCTAGACTTCCTTTGAACGTCGGGACGCTGCGGCAATCAAGCGAAGAGAGTGCGCGTGGCAGTCAGCGATAAACTGTCGCCCCCGAGCCTATGGAAAGCAGGGAGCAAGGCGTGTCGTATATGCTCATATACAGCCCGGAAAATGCGTGTGTGAGGAGCGGTCTATCGTAAAATGCAGTGTACAAAATTACAAAAACTGATGCCAATCTGGAACTGGAAAGCTACTGCTGGAGCTCTACGGAGCTCCAAAAGTCGTTCATTGTCGCTGCATATAGCAGATGCCCCTCCTCGTTTGTTTGTTTGTTTGTTTGTTTGTTTGTTTGTTTGTTTGTTGTTTGTTTGTTTGTTTGTTTGTTTGTTTGTTTGTCTGTTTGTTTGTTTGTTTGTTTGTTTGTTTGTTTGTTTGTTTGTTTGTTTGTTTGTAAGGGAACCTGTCATAACGAGGTCCCTGCCGTTTTTGCAGATGGGCTGAGCGGCTATAGACAGACATTAGGCAGCAAGAAAATTCTCGCGCATTTTCGCCAATAACATAAAAATTTGCTGGTTACCTGTCTGATTGTTTATTTTATGGCCACTGTTGTAATTGCGAAATTGAAGCCGATGTGTGGGGATAGCATATCTTCGTCGCATATATCGCACGACTGCATATAGCACAACTTTCGAGATAACCGCCCTTATCTGCCCCCAAATCTACCAAAAGCAGTGCCTCCATGTCCCGGTTAAAATCGTCCCGAACATTTACAGGGGCGCCTTTGGGGAAATCTAGTCTTGAACTCCACGAAAGGTACTGGAACTTAACGTTGCTTGATTGCGCCATGAAAAATTTTTTGTCTTCCGTTACAATTGTCCTTTACGCTCTGTGTAATCATTTTGTGTGTGTCACCTGTGCGTTCTATGCCTTATAGAACATTCAAAATGATCTGCTTTGTATGCATCTGTGCATTGGTTTATCTTACGTGGACTCATGTACACTCATGTTGTGTTTCACGTACTGTCAGCTTTTACTATAATATGTCTAGTGTCATACTTTCAATCATATTTTATGATATTTTCCCCTTGCTTCTTTTTTTAGTATCGTTTTGTTTGCTAAGCGATAAGCAGTGGATGGTACCAACCTTAGGGCGCCAACTTTGCTATTTCTGATTTCAATTTTTAAAAAAACGGGATGGGGGGTGGGGAGGGGAGTACTAAACCGCTGTCAATGAACTAGACGTATACTGGTACACCTAAAGATACTCAAACGCGAGACATGAGTGCTGACGCCGGGCTCTGAATGAGGGCGTGAAGGCGACAGATATATCATAAACGACAAATTCTGCCTTTCATGGCCACGGCGACCACCTTGGTGGGACCTCTCTCCCACTCTCTCTATCTCTCTTTCTCTCAGACACAGAGGCACAGTTTTGTTTTCGTTTGCTGCCTGAAATTTTCAAAGCAGTAGCAGAAAAATTCTTTCACGTACTTTCCCGTCACCTGAAGTCGGGATTCTGTCCCAGCACATGGTATGGGCAGTCTACGCTTGTGGGTGGAAACCTGCTGATGATATTTGCAAATCACTCGCAGCTTCGTGCAGCTATGCCTGAAAGCTTTTCGGGGCACGCAGTCACCAACAAAGCACTAGAAATTCTCAGTTCTTGGCATATATACTACATAACAGTTAGAATATCTAGGCAACAACCAGAAAACCGTAAACGCATGCTAAGCGCTGCTTTCAATTCCACAATGCTCTCGGAGGTCCCATTCCCTTTTCAAGGCTGCCGCGTACTGTAAACTTTTAACGGTCAAGATCCGGGAACAAATGTGTATTAGGCGCACAAAAAAAAAGACTGTTTCCGCCGTGGCCTTGTCACACACATTGGGACACGCCAGTGACAAATTAGTCGGGCGCGTGTTTGGTGCCTGGGCACTTTGCGTCCGCTCAGATATTCCCTGATGCTCTCCCTCATTAGCAGGGGGCATTTTTAGGCGGTCTGGAAAGCGAGCCTCTCCGAAAGCTTGTTAACCGGCCCACCTTGCTTCCCGTCGTTCGCGCATGAGAACAATGGAGACTTCGGGAGCGAGCATTAACCAGAGAGCTGCCGATACGGAGCCGAGCACACTGTCGGAAACGCGCGCTCGATTGCATGATGGATGTGTTACGCATGACCGGCACGGCTGTATCCTTTCTGTCAAACAAATGGAGTATCCCTGTTGGCCCCCAGCAACACAACCTTTCATCGTGCTAAAATTAGATAACTTCAGATTTTAACTGTACATTCTGTTATAACTAATATAACTCACAGCTGCAGTAGCTAATAAAATGCAGCTAGTAAAAGTAAGTCTTTGTTCTTTCCATCTCCCCCCTTTTTTTTATCTTTTTACAGAGACAAAGTTTTGCTACGGGGATTTCGTCCTGTCGTTGTATATATAATGCGGTCTAAAACCGTCGCTACCATCATATTCTTGTGGTAGAATTCAGTAAGTCCACTCTATATCCTTTTAAAATTGCGTTTTTGACTTGGTCAGCGTTTTCTCTTATTTCAAATGGAGTAGTTGAGGTTATATAAACTTCAACCTCTCAACAGCAAGCCAGTTACAATAGAACTCTACTCTATTGCAAAACACTGTGCTCTATTATTAATTATACACTGTTTATTTCGACCTTTCGTACATCTGCCAAGAGAACAACGGACTAAAAAGCAACAGCTTGGGATATCAGGGAGGATGGAACGAGGACGATATGTGGCAGATGATGTGGTTTATATAGTGTAGTTTCCTGTGCTTTTCCTGTCGCAATACACTCTTTACGTTTCCTGTGTTTCCTGCCGCAATAAACCCTTTGTGGGTGTTGTTTACTATGCCTATCCTGTCGCAATATACTACTTTACGTTTACCATCCGCATCAACACAAGAAAAATAAGGTCTTCCCCACGATCGCGTTGAACGGAATGTCTTCCCAGAAGTATCGCGCTGAAACTGCGCAAGGAAGTGTCTCTAATATTATAACTATTCTGCGAGAGACTGAATTAAGTGATTTATGGTAAAGTATGCTATACGTGGAAACGGACTCTCAGGCAGAAGAGTTGCCGACGATGTATGCCAGTTTAACACCGCCTTTACAAACGCCAATACCAGCACCACCGCCTAATCTACAGCACAGCACGTGAAGTGGAGCGTGTATAGCAGGGGCGTAGGCAGAAGTTTTTTCGGGAGGGGGGGGGGGCACCTCCTTGATCTGAATAGGGGCAGGGCAGGGAACTTTGGTCTAGTGTCATTTCGTGCTCTGTACCCCATGGGAGAAGAAAATTTCGGAGGGGGGGGGGAGGGCACGGGCCCGGTGTGCCCCCCCCTCCCCAGAAGAAACAACGAAGAAATGACAGAAGAAAGAAATAAGAAATTGAACTTGACATAAGGCACAAGGGAGTTACTACTTCACTTTATACGTATCGTCGCGATCATAACACGAATCGAGAGGCACATGGTCGAGGGGCCTTAACGAAGTCTTCCACGGAAGCACAGAGGCGCAACGGCTGCGCAGCTTGACTCGTTTTTGCCATCTGTCCGAGGAAGTCGAGCTTGCACGAATCATAGTGGCAGGGCCCGCCGGAATCTGCTTCTCGCGCCGCAGCATCGCCTCGACCGTTCGCCAAACCCAGTATGAACCACCGGTCGCAGCTGTTGCTCGCCACCGCGGCATCGAACGAGACAGGACGGACGTTGATGCGAATGTTTCGTCATACAGCAGGCGCCGGGCAGTAGCAAAATACAAAGGGAAGGGCTTGACTCTCTCTCGAGAAACAGGGATTGTTCCGTTTTTTTCTTGCTGTTTCCTTGTCTGCCTCATTCTGGTCAGCCTCATCTCCGCGCCGTCACCGTCGTTCGAGCGTGGAAGAAGGCGTTCGTGCTCAACGGGACGCGACTCCTGTTTTCCCGCGAGAAGCGCCTATTTGCGCGATGCCGAAAGCAGATAAAGTGCCAGCTCGTGTGTCTGTACGAGAGAAAGATAAAGAATGGAGATATATAGAAAAAGAGAGATGAAAGCTGGAAGCGAGGACGTGGCGTGCACCCTCCTTCAGCCTGAAGGCCGCAATATAGGGACCTGAGCGAAAGCATTCGACCTTCAGTATAGCGGTGCCCCACTTCACAATCAACCGGTGGACTGCTGCCGCTTATCGTTCGGGATAGCGAGCTTAGAACGTCCGTGTTGGTCTGTTGAGCACGCGAGATGGCTGCACGATAAGAGTACAGGTCATCCAGAGGCCTGACTTTGATGTCTTCCTGAACTCTACTGGACTTACTGTAGAGAAAACTGCACACAACACCCACGAGTTCCATTCTCTCTTTCATATTCTTCGTTCCATGTTTCTTATTTCCGCTAGGCGGTGTGGTTCATGCTTCGTCATCATCCTGCGGGACTAAGGAGATTGGCGCGATGTCGGGAACAGACGTCGTGAAAGAGCTTTTGCGTCACGCAGTCGAGATGTTGGGCAGAGGTGGCGTATGTCCGACAAGATAACTATAATGCAAGGAGATGGACCAGCTGTTGCAGTGTCTATTGCGTAGGCTGGAAGCATAAGAACAATAGGAAGGCCGAGTCCCGACCAGTTGAAGCACGGCTGGCTCTTGCGCGAGTGATGCAAATGCGGAGCGGCCGTAGCATGGACCATAAAGAGATAACACGGTGTGATGCAAGTGCAACGACTTATATGGAATCTTGATATGGAGACGATTGGCTCATACCCTAGAGAAGGATTCAACGCTAACTAGACAAAGTGAGGAAGAAAACCAAAAGGGAGTACTGATATTGTGCTGATTGTACTAGGGCCTATATATATGCGTGACATGCCGTCATCTTCTGAAGTTATACAGCGTTTTGTTAAACGAAAGTGCATGGAATGGAGAGCTCGCGTTTCGTGACTTTTGTTTCTGCCTGTCGAAACTGCGTAACTTACGCACCACGTCAGCACGAACCCCCTCGTTGCAGCAGCACCACTACTAGCACTTACACTATCATTATTATACACCATAGCCGAGTTGATGTATCTGCCATTTCGAAATGCTATGAGGTTCGGAGAATGTCAGGTCTGCTTTTAGTAGAAGAGCAGGCGTAAAAAATGAAAAAATAAGAAGATATTCCTCTTTGAATTAATTCAGGTGGGGCGCAGTGTGCAGTTGTTCCGCACCCGTCGATATAGTCACGCAAGGGTCTTCGCTTTGATTCTTACGTATATATACTTCTCTGGGATGATGACTGCAACTGCAAAGCCAGTCAGCTTCATCGAAATATCTGTGATGCCAGGTTCAATCAATTAAGTTTCAAGATATTCCAGGAATTGCTTGCTTTGAAGCTTTCAGCGGAGCACCATATCTTTTTTTTTTTTGACACACGGAGTGGTCATTTGTATGTGAAGCCAGTCAGACTGGTCAGGTGGAGACACAACATTGGAAAGGTCTTCTGTTACGCCACGGTAGACTTTCACAGCATACAACGCGCAATCCGCCGCCGACCCATGCAGTGACGAAGTGGTTTCGGATATTCCACAATTTACTGTCGCAGCCATGACGAAGGCCATTATGTCATACGGTCTCGTGATTCTTCTAACCTCGTTAGTTCTGGTTCGTCGCAACGATCACTATCTCTCCTTTGTGTACTTTGTTTAACGAGATATACCGTAAGTTATGTAGTCCGTGTTTGTGAACAATTTTCTTCACAAAAAAAAAATATCAGAAATGTTTACATGCTCACACTAAAAATTTTGTGAATGTTTGTCCCGTCATCTAAACGACCCGGAAGCGTTCTCAAAACTTGAATGCGCCTCGTTCCCGCTCTCCTGATCTTTTGTTTCGCTGTTCATCGAAGCCGAAAGCTCCAAAGAAAAGAGTAATATCCATGTAGAGACCTCGGCTTACAGCAAAAACTGTAGCAGTCTCCACTGACACGTGTTCCATTTCCCATTTTAGATAAGCTAAGCAAATTAACGTGGAGAGTGCCTGCATAGATATATACTAGCGTATGCGTCGAGGTTCCTTATCTTGTCTGCTCTCACGCTTCCTTTGTATACACGACGAACTGTCAGCCCCATCTTCCCGTCTTGCAAAATTTCCTCCCAACTTCCGAGAGGTGCACGAGTGACGCGGGTCACGTGGGCACTTTCGTAGCTCGAGGAACTGTCCCAGCTCTCTTCGTAATTGAAGACATGTTAGGGAGAGCTGGCCACATTTGTTCGGTCGTGAACCCGCTCGCCCCCGTCTCCCTCAGAGAAAGACCACGTCTGACACGTGCTCTCAATAAACAGCCGAGAAGAAGCGAAGTATCAGCCGTGGTCTGTGGCATCGGTGGGCTGCCCTGCCGGGTGCGGCCGGGACGGTAATTAATGGCCCTTCGCTAGCTCTTCGGAAGTTAGCGAGGGTTGGGAGTGCACGCCGCGACGCGATCGGTTCGAAGGCGTTGTCCCGTACACTGCCGTACGGTGATTTATGCGCCGCGAACTGGTGTCGAGACAGCGGTGGGACAAAGCGAACGAACAGAAAGAAAGGCGGCACTGCCGTGCGGTCCTTGGCAGCGGAGAATATATTGACGTTGCGCTCGGGGGCAAGATGAAAGTCCACGTCGCCAATCACTGAGTGTAAATGGCTTCACGTCTTCGTGCCAGCACTGCGGGAAATCCTCCCCCCCCCCCCCCCTCCGCACCCCCCCCCCCCTTCCAGAACAAAAAGTGATGAAGAAGAAGACTAAGAAACGTATTATGTACCGTTTTGTTGCGTACTTCGATTAATACCCCTGGAAGGTATGTCGCACCCTCGGCTCTAACGGATCCCTGCGCTGAAAACCAACTCCAGGCATTCCGTTGTCTTGCGTTTTGTTCCCTCTGTCGCGGCTTACGCGGTCGGATGTAGCCGCTCGTATATCTATAGTTGTGCGGTGCGGGCTTGAGTCTGCGTAGCGGCGCTGCCTTTTACGCTGCCCATTTATCTCGTTCTACATTCCTTGACTTGCCTTCATCACCGGTGCAGGACAGAAAAACGAATGCGGTACCTTTCCTTGACCTTCATGCTTCTTTATGTTCTCGACTGCTTGCAGGACACCAAAGTTCAATAACGCAGCACTTTCAACGACAGCAGCTGTATACCGCAGTTGTAAAATGTAGGTATCGGCGGTCAGCTTATATGAGACACAGATAAGCGCTCCTAAGTTAAGGATAAAGGTTTGCAAAGTTCGGTGCTCGTTCATTCAGAACCGATTTATATTGTCTCCAAGGGGCGAGAAACATAGACGCCAAGCTTTTGATACCCCGATTCGTCCGTTTGAACGAAATAAGTCTATATATTTTACAATAACAGAGAGCTGAACTAGTTGATAAGTATTCATTCTAAAAGACAGGGCGTGCAAACACGGACACAACGAAGAAGTCAGGAAGTGTGTGGTGTCTTTCGTGTGTCCGTCTTTGCACGCCCTGTCTTTTAGGATGTATATATATTGAAGCAGTTCTACACCTGCAGAGGCGGCACCTTATGATCACACCTAGCTGTTCGTCGTACCTGGTGGGTAGCTTTAAATAAAATATACCCTCCTAAAATTTCTGCAACTGCTTCTTTCACAGCAAAGCTGTGATGCTCAAGATTCGCTGTGTGTCGTAGATAAAACATTATCGTCATGAACCGGCGCGCTCCCTCTTCGTCTTCATCTTCCTCTTCTGCTTCGCTCCCAGAACATATGCGCCAGTGGCGTAAACAGGGGGGGGGGGACACCGGGCCTGTGCCCCCCCCCCCCCCCCCGAAATTTTTTTTTCCATGGCATACACAGTACAACATGACACTCGACCACATCTGCCTACCTTGCCCCCACTTCATGTCATGGAGGTGCCCCCCCCCTCCCCCCCCGAAAAACATTTCTGCCTACGCCCCTGACATGCTCCGATTTGTACGGCGAGGAATGCAATAGCTCTGATGGGCGAGAGAACGATTACAGAAAGAGAAAAATAGAGAGCGAGAAAGAAAGAGAGAAATTCTTGACGAGGCGAAATGCTAATCCGCGTGCCCACGGTCCGAAGGCGAGCTTCGTAACCACTCGGCTATCCAGGCACGCTAGCATAGCCTTGCATAGTGTAGTATAGCAAGGGGGTCAGAAAAGGAAGTGAGGGTGATGAGGAGAGATGTGAGTAGAAGGGAAAGGAGGAGGGGAGAACGAGTACAGAAAGAGAGAGAAAGAAAGAGACAGAAGGAAAGAGAGATAGATAGAAAGAAAGAAATGAAAAAGAGGAAAAGATAGAAGCCGAGAGAACGACTACAGAGAGAGGGAGAGAGAACGAAAGGCATAGAAAGAAAGAGAAGGGAAAATAGAGAAAGAGAAAGGGAAGAAAGGGAGAAAAAGATAGCGAAAAAAGAAATAGGCAGAGATAAAAAGCGATAGAAAGAAACAGACACAAAAAAAAAAGATCGAAAAAACAGGGAGCAAGCATAGCCATGTATACCATAGGTGGGCAAGGGGTGGGAAAGAGAGAGTTGAGGGAGTAAAAGCCTAGCCAAGCCAGAACTACCAACTCCGCTGTTAGTGAAAGCTGCGCTATTTATACCCCCCCCCCCCCCTCCAACGTAATGCAAATACATTGCAGGCCATTCTTGGCCACTGCGGTACTTCGGAAAACGAAACAGCGGATGAAGCTACCTGATAAACTGTAAAGGTGGGAAAATGTGGGTTTTTATGTTAGATACTGTTCACTCCGGTAAGGAGCAATCATAGAGTTGGAGCAGTCGATGCTCTGCGGGAAAGATGTCCATGCAGCCGATGATGATAATAACAGTAAAGCGTCATGTTATGATTGGCGTCTGAACTATACGACGATGAATGAACAGTGCACATCGTTGAAAAGTCGTCTCGTTGCATACTGCTTACTATACGAATACAAACAAACCAGAAGCAAGCGGCAGCTCTCAAGCCACTTCATCGAATGTTTATTATCGGAAGGGTTCGCAGCTTTCCTGGTGATTGCGGCCATTCCGGTGGCGATTCTCAGCACGCGGTAGACGTGAGACTCCACCTAGAGATACCGCGGCCTTGGCTCTTTCAAAATTGATATCCGGATCCCCTTCCGCACTTTATTACCTGGCTTCGTGTATTTCCTCCCCGAATATATATAGATATGTGATCGTTTTGCGGCTCCCGAAACGAGCAGCAGTGCATTACACTGTAACGGCCCGGAAAAACCAATAGAGCTCCGGAGCAGTAGTTGGTGGTCTAGTTTGCGCCCTTGGGAATTCTGAATTTCCAGCCTCCTTGCTAGTTAAGTTCAATAAGTCCATTTGAGTCCTGCACACGCGCACACCGCGTAGTTGTCAGGCGATGAATACTTTAAGTACTGCGCTTAGGAGCTCACAGATAGCAAGAAATGGGGCGCTTACATTTAATTTACATAACGCACACGTGGTCATCCGCATGGGTTGCCACGTCGGACATGATGCCGGTAGTTGCGACGAGGCGCCTCCTAAGTGGCTCCTCGATCCAACCTCGAAAATGATCTTCGATCGCAAAGGGAAATAGCCGTACACGATCGTGTACGGCTTCCCTTTGCGGTTGAAGATGATTTTCGAGGTTGGATCGAGGAGCCACGTGTAATCTAATTAGTACACAAGGTTTGCACTGTTCCTCACACGACTTATCGGATTGTACGACACACGCTTTGGCGGTTAAATTATTCTTTCAGGAATCTATCGTCAATTATTCCGCACTTATAGGATAATTACTAAAAGAGAAATCTTTATTACCAAACTAAAAACTCGGACGGGCCCTCTAATCCGGGGCTATCGATGGTTCTCCCGTAACTCTGATGGCCCAGTCCGCTAGCCACTTCTGGCGGTCAGGAAATGGTGGAAATTTCGTTTTTGACTTTCGGGCCGAAAGCGCATAATATGGACGTCAGTATGACGTCAAGTATTTCAGTCCAGTTGAGTAACTTGGCCACATTGGTTCAATAAAGTTTTCCAAGTAGCCATGGAATGGTTTTACTAATGGAGCTTATTGCCTCACGAATCGACCGCCGCAACAATTTTTAGAATCCGTCCAGCGCGAGCGGATTTACAAAGATTTGTCGCATGCTGGAAGCTAAGCAGGGATTGCACGGGGGAAGAAGGGACGTCACGCGCGCCTTGTGACCTTGAGCAATTTTCCTTTTTTTTTTTCTTCGAACGCGCGGCGTACTTTCAGTGCGATCGCGAGCGGGCAAGTGGCGGCCTCCCGCGGCGGCCGCAATAACTACTGAGCATGCCATGTTCAAATCAGCCAATGGCGTGGAACTTGAGTCAATGACGCAGTGATTTTGAGTAAATAGCATCATTTGTCGAGAGAAGAGGAAGCGATTTTTAGCTGAGAATTTATTGTAAATTCCAGGCCACGTGCTACGCAATAATGTTTGGCTCGCGTGCTCTCGGGAGCCTCGATTACCAATCGGCAGCATTTCCTGACCATGCCGAAAAAGTGTTGCAGGGCCCCTTTAATTAACATGATGTAAACAATTCTTACCGATAAAAAATGACGTAGGCACTTGCGGACGCCATCGAAATCCGTGACATCATGGCGAGCTGGTGTAAAATTTCAAGGTGACGTCGCCACCTGTTTTCTTTTTGCGCTTCTTCTTTCTTAACTAAATGTCTTGTCACAGTAAGAGTGGTGATTTTGGTTTTGTGACCTTTAATTTACTGAAAAATCGTGCGGTAAAAGTGCAGGTAGAATGGTGATCAAGGCCACGTGAACTGAGAAGTATGAAACATACATATATATGCGCGGAATATATGGTCACAAGGGTTGAAAGCAGGGCGAGTTGGTACGGTTTCATCTTCTAGCAAACTGAGCAGCAGATGGGACACAAAGAAAGAACGGAAAGAACGCTGCGCTCGTCTGTCTTTTTCCGTTCTGCGCAGTTTTCTAGAAGACATGTCTTCTGGTCACATTGTGTTGGAGCTACTGGAGCTACCTTGAGCAGAGAATTGTTGCAATAACAGTCAAGGGGGCACTCCAGGCAAAAATTAGCTGTCGCCGTGATGTTCCACATAAAGTCCAAGTGCTATAAAATCTTATCGCATCCAACTCCTCTGCGCTGTGGGATCAAAGGAAATCACAAAAGGGAGTGTACCTAGCAGGCGGTAGCGTAGCCAGAAACTTTTTGCGGGAGGCGTGGGGGTTGTGGTTTAACTATACTTTATGTATGTTCGAGCGCGCATTTTTATATGTGCGTGTATATATACACATGCAAAATTGAAAAATTTAGGGGGAGGCGGGTTTGAAGCCCCCCCCCTCCTCTCTGTACGTCAGTGCTGGCAGGAGAGGGAATGAGATTGAGATTACTGTGCCATAGGGGAGGATGGAGGTGAGCGCAAGCCGTCAAATGGGGGAGAGGTATGTGAAGCGTGTGTCTCCACAGGTCAACAACCCCGCTGTGGCGCTCGCAGAGGAGTCGTGATGGGCACTGGTGTGTGCAAGGGGTGATTGAGCCGAGAACCCAGAAGATTTTGCTTATGTGCAACTGCCTAGCCAGAGGTGCTATTTTTGGCAGTGTCAAACTACACCGTACTAGCGCTCTGGAGGTATTCAGAGATTGTGCAACCAGAGTTCCTCCCGATACCGCCTAGATGTAAATCTGGTGCCACCCTCTATCCAAGTTTCCCAATGGGTGCTATGCCCCATTCATGGGAATGGTTAAGAGAAGAAACAGACAACAAACTGTTGCACAGTCACTGCAGACATTGTCGTCTGCCCTCCAACTACAGCAGCCCGTCGACACTCTTTAAGTTTGATAAAATTGCATAACCAGGTAAAAGTTATTAAAATCTGTAATTTTGCATCTAAGCAGAAACCCTCATAAATAAATGAAATACGCCTTGGTGTAATACAAAGGAAAATCAAGTTTGTTACACGATCTTTTAGTAGAGGATGAGCTGCGGTGTCTTCAAGGTGTCCGGGCTCTTTGGGAATGATGCCATTCTGAATCCAACATATCCCAGAAACTCTATGGGCATAGCCACCTTGCAAGTCAATCATATATGACAAGATGGATGAACTTTACAGTGTTGAATGTTCTTTCGAAACAGAGGTAATCAAACAAAAACTTTATTTTGGCAACAGCACAGCGCCCTGTGTATGTCCTTGCCAGGCCTGTAGCCAGGAATTTTTTCGGGGGGGGGGGCACTTGCTGAAAGCCTTGACTATTTGAGAAAAACGCCTATTTTCATTATTTATTTTCGGTAAAACACCATGTGTCAGAAAAATTTCAGGGGGGCCCCGGCCTCCCCCCCCCGCCCCCTCCCCCCCCGGCTACGGGCCTGGTCCTTGCTCTTCTGCATCCTTGAGTTATTTGCGCTACATAAAAAAGACCCCAAAACTTTTTTGGTGATGTCATGAGAGCCTCCAGTTCAATGGACAAGAAAATAATGCTAGTCCAAGTGAAAGGTTAGAAGATACAAGGCTACTCCTGCACAAGACAACTATAAACTACATTGGAGACCACAGGGAAACGTCTACAAGAGCTTAAAGAAATTGTATTAAGCAGGTCTCACTGAGGCTCATATAATCATATTGTCACCAGTGACTTAACAGCAACCCTGAATCACCATGTTTCTGTGATTGTGTGAACCATTAATTTGTGTGCAGACCTGGAATTTCCAGCCTACCTGTTGGGCCTGGAAACTGCACAGCTGGCCAAGAAACTGACAAGCCGTGTTCTCGACTCCAAGTGGGGTGCCCGCTCGGAGAGCATAGAGATGCAGCAAAATGTAGAGCAGGCCAACTATATCCGCGATGCCTGGGCCAAGGCGTTGTACACACGCATCTTTGACCGTCTTGTGGATGTAAGTGTCCCCTTGTCGTAGTGTCATTCCATCAACCAACTCCTCCTTTAAGAATGGAAGCTGAAACAGTAGCCTGATCAATTCGTTTGGTTTATCGAACAAAAGAATGTGCGACCTGCATTATGAGAACAGACTAGTTTAAATCTAGGAGTAAAAACTGACTCAACTGTTGGGTAAAGTGCCAAATGAAAATTGTGAGAAGCAAGAATGGTCATGCTTCTGTGGCATGTTTAGCATGCATCACTGCATTACATTATACATATTCAGCATTGTGACTGTTTTCACACAGATCAACAATGTAAAAAATTGAGTCTAAGCAGGAATGTGTGCTTTGATTTAAACATAAGGAGAGTCTCTAGCTGAAATGTAAAGTCAGTCAGTCAAGAACTTTATTCTGCTGAAATGTAAAGGCTACCATTTTTTTTTTTGCCGCTATTCCCTTCTCCACAAAGTGCCACCTTGTGTTTTAACACTGCACTAGCCGATATTTATCATGTTGCCCAGTTGCTACAAAATGCAAGGGGTCTAGTCGTCTAAGGCGGCGGTACCAAATTCCCTCATTTGATGTTACTCTAACCGTGCCCCACAAGCTGTGAACCAAACAAGGGCAATGCCCAGTAAAATGACCATGGTTTTGGTGTCACTAGGCAGGCACATAAGAGGCTAAATATGAAGGAACATTGGACTTTGAACATTACAGCTATCGTAAGCCAGTTGCCCTAGCTCCAAAATCCTTGAGCTGGTACGCTCAGCGTTTTGGTTAGCGTTTTGAGAGGCTGCACACGTGCTCCTTGTTACTCAAAGCAAGCAATACCTACAAATCACATATTACCTACACTTTCCAATGTTTGCAATCAATCCTACTTGATTAAAGATTGCTGGTTAGGTTGCCTTGTCTCATTTCTGTCCTTATAATGTGTTAACAGTCTTAGCCAAAGCAACAACCATTAATTTTCAGTGACCCTTGCAAGCATTTGGATGGGAACACTATAGCAGACTGCCTGTGTTTGTTAAGATACAATGCTTGACCACCGTTTACATAGAAAGACAATGTTGTTTCGCACAGTCATTTAAATAATTATGCGTAAAAGTCCTACATCTGACAAAGACATTTTTATGCCAAATATTTCAACATGTACAACAAAAGTAAATGTGGTAGCCGACGGATGGGAACACAGTGTGCTAGAGGTTGAATGAGCAAGAATAGGGTGCTTTAGACAGGCTAGTCAACGTCAACAACCAACCCACTTTAAAACTAGCACACCAAGGATGACAAAGGCGGCTTTGACGACGATAGGTCCACCTATCAGAACGTCGGCCGGCCTGTCTACAGCACCTATTCCTCTTCATTCAACATGTGCATCTATATTATTCAGCCATATTCTATAAAAAGAAATCAAGCTTAAAGGGGCACTGACATGAAATTTTCAGTTGTTTTTTTCTGGGTCAAGTGAAAGGCCAAGCCCTCATGAGCATAAAAAAGGCAGTGCTAGGCATGAGTGCACCCTAAAAAAGTAATTACAGTATGTTTTTAAAAGCTAGTTTCGGTTCCTACTGTACCCTGACGTCGCAACATGGTATGAGCTTCTCGTCACGTGCTCGCGCAATATATAGTGACGTTTCCACGGCCTCTCCGCATCGTGGCTCCGTTCGTGATGCACAAGCGGCCATCTTGGAAGTTTTGGTACCTGACGTCATTGCAACTAGCCAGACTGCTGCGTGAAGTCACCAGAATTAGTACTGTATACTGACGTCAAGCTAGTGGCGATGTCGGTAAGTGCACCATGGAAAAATTGACCTTAATATCGAAATAAAATATCTTATCAGCATTTGCTGAGCTTCACACTTGCTCAGAGCCGTCTGCATACAGGAGATTTGTAGGGCAGAGCAATCTCGCCTTCGAAAAATGGTGTCAGTACCCCCTTTCAGAACTGCAACAATATGCCACAGTAGCTAAGCTGTCAGACTGTATAATGTCACTGTTCAGTTACATTACGTTATGCAATGCAAGCAGAAAATATTCATGGAGAGTGTATGAAACGATTTCTGACTTGTCAATGCACCACACTTATTCCAGTGCAATTTACAAGATTCAAGAAAATGTGTTGCAGAGCCTTTTTTGAACAATAGACTCCTCTCGGAGTTTCCTTTAAGTTTTCCTGTCAGGCTGTTGTAACCCAGCCGCTTGTTAGCTTACACCAAATGGGTTAGAGCACAGACCACACGATTGTCTCCACAAGCTGCAATAACATACTATAGCACTACTGGCTTGACCTGCAGCTGCCTTGTGCATAGGCACAGAGTTCAGTAATACTGCTTTTGTTTAAACTCAAACAGCCTTAACCCTTTGCGGTCCGAAACCTTTTTTCACCTTCCGTTCATTCTGGTTCAAATCTAAAATAATCAAGCCTGATGTAAAATAAGTTGAATTACTCTTATACAGATGGTGCATAGTGTAATTCGAAAACGCGCTCGTGAATCAACCGCAAACGAACTTGTCGAGCAGTGCCCGGCCACGGACCTCTGCATGTGTGTTGCGCTGTCGGGCAGGGCCCGACAATGGACCGCAAAGGGTTAATTATACAACCCCACAGCACACTCTCTTCTGGCAGTAACAGCACACCAAAAACTTAAACAAGATAGCGCAGGTCACAATAAGGCTCAACTTCACGAATGGGCCTCAGTGGTCTGGATGGAGCACTCTGGGATGCTTCCAAGTCATACAACACTGAACTGATAAATAATGAAAGGTTTGAAAGAAAGGTGGATGCCACTATAGGCCATGAAATGCAGAGAAAGATGGCACACCATCAGGCGAGGACAATGCATAACAATTAAACATGACAAACACCGACCATGAAATTTGCCGAGGTCAATGCTCTCCCATGTGTGAGCCAAAACATTAAAACTTACAAAATTTTGTAGTTGGCATTCATGTTATTTATATAAGATGCACACACATGCTCAAAAGATCCTGCACATTTCACGAAGCTGTTTGGTAACGCACTTATGGCTATTTTACCAGAGCTGGCAAGCTCAATACTGTTTTGGTTACACCTTCACATTGCACTTGCAAGCAATGAGTACCAGAAAAGTACATATTATACAGTGCCACATTTTCACCTAAAAGTACATCACACAAGGCGCCTTCGTTTGGCGTCCCCTGGGTGGTAGTCAAACAAGCGACTGAGCTCATCAGGCTCTTCTTCTTCAACGTCCTCAAACTCGTGCCTGGGTACATCGGGAACGAAAACTTCTAGGTCAGGCCCGCCAATAATTTTTGGTAAACCAACTAGGTGAGCCTGGTGAGCTTTTCGAAATTGTTTAAAGTTTGGCACACTCGGCGTCGACACTGCGGCTTGCGTCGGCAGGGCTGACTTAGAACGACGGAGAACTAGGTCCGCAAACTCGACGACGACTTTGCTTGTTTCGACCATGAGGTCCTCCTAGGTTGCGGCTGCCATTAACCGATGGTTCCACAGCAGCATCAGATGGCTGAGTGCAGGACTGCTTCCTGCTCCTCAACTGAGATGGTGGTTCTTGAGAGGGCTCTACAGCCCACCGTGAAGAGCCTGAAAGGGATTCTTCCGCATCAACTGCCAAATCTTGTTCCTCATCAGCTAAACTCGCACACTGTTCTTGCTGCTCAGGTGATGAAAGCACCTCCTGTTTAATTTCAATTTCCATGTCACCTCCGTTGGATGCTAGGTCCAATCTAGGAACCTTTGCAGCACTTGTTTCTTCAGGAGTGTCGTCTTTCCTCTTCTGAGATAGCCTGCCAAAGTAGCATTCCAAGGGAAGGGTCCCCTGAGAATCTTTCTTCCTGATCTTGCGGGGCGACCGTTTAGGTGATGAAGGCTGTCCAGCCAAGCTGATCCTTGATTGGCGATCCCTTGACTGGCGACAGAATACCCTTAGTCAGTTCACTAACGGTCGTCGTTCCCGTGTTGCCGTCTAGTAAAAGGTCGAGGTTGCTCCCAAATGAAGCTGACACACTCGGCAACCTGCTCTCGGGAATGATTCGAGAAGTGGACGGTGCGCACAACGGGTCTTTACGCCTCGGAACCACGCCCTGCTGCGACGGCTCGGTATCCGGCGCGCACACTTCCTCCTGCGATTGCGGCTGCGTTGAAACCATATCGTCGCCCCACAACACGTTCACCATCCTGTTGCGAGGGTTACAGAACTTTTCGGTCGAGCAGTAGATGACCGCCATGCCGACGTCCGACGCGGAAAGAGAACGAAGCTTGTTTTTAAGTAGGTAGCGGCACACCGGTGTTTCGGTGCCGTCGCCGGGCTTGATGACGCAGCTACCTTCGGCGATGAGCGCGGGCGTCGGCCGATCGGGGTTGCGCACCAACTGCGCTCGACCGCCGCCCGACACAACCAGCTCTCCTAGAGACTTGTACTGCTTCTCCGTCAAGAAATAGAATGTCTTTCCGGAGAACTACGCTCTTGCGAGCTTCGTTGCAGCCGAAAGTTTCTTTCGATAACGTCAGACACTCTTCCGTGACGTCCGGTATGAAAGCCGCCGGATCAACTTCGGTTAGGTCCTGGCGCTGTACGCGGTTCTGCACCTCTGCGAAGAATTCCGGTGTCACCACGGGCTTCGCGGCTATCAGGGCAGCCGTCGTCTTCATCGTGAGGCGAATGGAGGCCATCGCAACGTGCGTGCAGCAATCGGACCATTCAGGCTTCAGCCTGGCTCCAATTTTCTTCAACGTTTCCTTGAGACGCTCCTTATCGGGCGTCGAGAGGCACGATGTTGTCACCTACGAACGGAGCATCGTAGCTCACCTTGTACTTGCTGCCGAGCTTTCCGAAAGTAACAATGTCGTTTTCTCTCAGAGCAGTTTCCTCGGATTTAGCGAGTTCTCTCGAGTTGACGCTCGTCCCGTACTTGGAGCCGAGGTCCTTCACTCGAAGTAGGGGCACGTAGGAAACGTCGCCGAGTCGATCGTCGGGCAAGGGAGCTACAGATAGCACAGCGTGCTCCCGGCTTATCGATGCATCGTTCGCGATCAAAATGCCCGCGCCTTTGCGACCCACCGTGCATTCTTCGCCGCACAGAAGACGGTAGCGCACGACGTTTGTTTCCGTGTCACGCAAAGACCACATATTTGCGGGGAATCTGCGAAGGTCCACGACAACACGAAAACAGGAATATACGCAAAACACATCGGGAAATGAACCACACAATGCAATTTGTTTGGCACGCCGTAAAGTTAGCGCGCCATTACGCGCCATAAACGACCGGTTTTTTTGTTAGGCCTAGACATGAACACAAAATGTGCTAGACTTCATAGGTGCCGCCACTAACATATTACCCTTCGTGCCTTCAAAAAATAATTAATAAATAACCGCAATAATGGTTATTTAATTGTTAAAATGAACTGGTTAAAATTTTTAATGTTGTGAACAGCATTTTTATTGCGGAAAGGGGCGCCACTGTCGTTACTGGAGCAGAAGCAGGAGGAGCCCAGCTGATCGGACTGACTGTCGGCGTCTGATCGAAGGCCGGGCGTTACATGTTTAATAGTTCATTGGAGTGATCTTAAACTACTTCCAACTGCTTCATTATGAACTTCTTTGTCTTGTTTCGTCCTGCCGCTCGGCGCAGATCATCAACAACGCCATGCAGACCACAGCTGGCGAGCTCAGCGTCGGCATTTTGGACATCTACGGCTTCGAAATTTTTCAACGAAACGGCTTCGAGCAATTCTGCATCAATTACGTGAACGAGAAGCTCCAGCAAATTTTCATCGAGCTAACGCTGAAAGCTGAACAGGTGATGTACTACTTTCTTACATTGTACAAGCTTACGCGTGTACTACTACTTCACTCTGTTTCGCTTTCGTGCAGTGGCTTTTACTTTGAACTGACGCTAATTAGACTGATGACTAATTAACGGCTGTCAATAGCTCGCTACGATTTCATGTATATATATCTATATATATATATATATATATATATATATATATATATATATATATATATATATATATATATATATATATATATATATATCGTTTTTAATCTCCAACAAAATATGCGCGGGCGCTACAGTACATTCACCGTTGTCACTCCTGTTACAACATGCAATAATATGGCAAAATCAATTGTTTCTATTTGCAGGAAGAGTATGTTCAAGAAGGAATCCAGTGGAAGGCAATTGACTACTTCAACAACAAGGTCGTCTGCGACCTCATTGAAAGCAAGGTAAAAACACCACTTGGCAGCGTGCATTCGAAAACACTGCGGACTGATAAGAAATTGAGTCATTTGGGAGTTCATTTGATACGATGTTGCGTAAAGCAGAGGCATCACTAGTGCCTTCTAAATTCCTGTTTTTTTTTTTTGTAAACTCTACTTGCTTTTCTTGTATTGCACAATTCGCACTGCAGCAGAACACTGTAGAAGTTAACTTATCAATAACTGTGTTATTTTCAGCTGAGTGCTTGCTTGTAAAGGCTCAAGACAATTTTATGGGTGTGATGTGAGCTAGTGTCTTTCATTTCGTAATGCTAGAGTTGCAGCTTATCTAGACACGGGCTACATAAGAAAACATTCGTGCCTTATTTATTTTTTCATTCAGTGTTCATCATGCAGTTTTATTTTGCAATCATTGTCCTGCCTCATTCTACCTTCTCGTCACTTTTCTCAGCCTCTTGCTCTCTGTTCTTCTTCACTGGTGCGCACTACAGGTTCCCCCAGGAGTGTTCTCAGTGCTCGACGACATCTGTGCCACGATGCATGCCACGGGTGAAGGAGTGGATGCGCAGCTGTGTCAGAAGCTCTCGCACCAGGTTGGCAACCATCCCCATTTTCAGCTGACCGGCGGCACTGGATTCGCCGTGCACCATTACGCGGGCAAGGTCACCTATGATGCGGACGGCATGTGTGAAAAGAACCGGGATGTCCTGTTTCCGGACGTTGTCCTCGTCATGCAGAGCAGTTCGAAGTGAGTGACCTGCAATACAGCTAAGACAGGCGCTCGTAGGAACATGGAGGCCTGAAGTGATGAAAAGTTGTTGGACATGGAATATCGCTGTACCAGTGACATACCGTCTTCAATGACATTTAATTTCTTCCAGCAACACAGCTGTGTGGCAGTGGTGTTGGTTACGTCACAGTCAGGCACGTAGCCAGGATTTTTTTCAGGGGCGGGCCAGGGCCTAATAGTTCGAAAGAAAATCTTTCCATGGCAAAAAGAAAAAAATGTTGCCCGGGAATATAGAAGGCTGGACGAATTTCAGGGGGGGGGAGCTCCCCTGCCCCCTCCCCCCCCTTGCCTACGTGCCTGGTGACAGTTATGACAATGCTCCCTCTTTTGGTTAAGTGGTGTTGGTTGAAGGGTACCAGTGTGACACGGGCTCTTTTGATCCTGATTAGGGCCTATCTAGACCAAGTTTTTTAAGCGTGATCAACAGGGGTCACTGCTATTTGGCGCACACTAATCCAGATCGAGTTTGGCGCAGACGTCAGTTGAATAGCGATCTGGGAGCCAGATGCTGATCGTCTCAATCCCAATCGGGCCTGATTGCAATTAAAAGTGACCACGAAGTAGGGTCCTGGTGAACCATAAAACATTTCGTGTCGTGCATCAGCACTTCACAAAAAAAAAACATTGCCAACACATTATACAAGTACACAAGTACGTAAGCAGGGTGACAAGTAATTCAACATTAATCAAATTTATAGAAGAAATGAACGTATGCAACATAATTGTATAAAAAATTGTAGAACGGAAGATACGAGCCAAACATACATATTTCTTTAAGATATGCAATATTGTCAGTGATAAAAAACCAGTGTTATTTAGGCTTTGTTTTGTAGTAAATTGAGCTTGTGCAGTAAAAGAACATCCTCTCAAGTTACATTCATACCGGCACTCTGCAAAGATCATATGACCAACCATAACTGGTAGCCAGGAAGCAACTCACAACATCCAATGTTAACACTTACAAGTATTACCTGTCCATCATCACAATGAACTGTTTCACAACTAGTGCCATTCACATCTGCTTGCACAGCTATCAGCATGTGAAATAACCGTATACAAATGTCGACATCCTACTCCTACACAGCTGATCGATTAGGCAGCTTTGTGACTTCAGTTGCCAAGCTGATGGTCATTAAGTGAGCAACTTCGAGAAATTGCTTGCATTTCAATCAAAGCGGGCAATTGCTACCAACTTAGTCATGTGACCTCGGTGAATGGCCAGTGTTCTAATGTAATGAATTATTTGTTGTTAAATAAGAATGAGAGACTCAGCATAACAAGTTTTTGGAACTTTTGTGCAGAATAGGGCTGAATACAAGGAAACTTAGAAATTAAGAATACTGTACTGACATGCCAGCACTAAGCTGTCTGCTCAAAACTTAGCAAATGCAACTTCGGCCTTAGCTTTGTTTACATAACAATAAAGGATGCCAGTACTGCCAAATAAGTGAACACACTGTTTTGAAAAACTAGCAGTGCAACTTGACTTCTTTGTTTTGCTTTCTCGAGTCCCTTGAATGTTTTCTGACGTTCTTTATTGCATGCTAGGTTGGTCTTATTTTGGCACAAATGGAGGAGCTTGACTCGAGGTTGAAGATACAGTGCCGCTGGAGCTTGTGTCAAGCATCCATTTTTTCTCACTTTTCAACACTTTCACTGTCACCTTCAATGCAGTCACAAAATTTTCGCAGGGTGTCACAGATTAATGAAAATACTTGTTGGCTGCTGTTCTCTTTTATTTGTGACTACACTTTTTATTAATTGAAGCGGAAAGATTTTACTATTCAAGTCTGCTGCCATGTAGCACTCATTTCTTTGTTGTTTGCTCATTAACAGGACTTGGACATTTTATGGGCATTTATTACACACTTCTTCATTGTCTTTACGTGTTCATTAATACTTATATTTATAATCTCCAGTAAATTGTGGACCTGACGTTTTACAACTTTGAAATTGAAAAAAAAACATCTTTTTTTTCTTCCACAGTTCATTCATCAAGAGTCTTTTTCCTGAGAACGTAACTGGGACAGTCAAGGGTAGACCTACCACAGCTGGTTCCAAAATCAAGGTTTGTTTATTAATGATTTGATCCTCAACACAAAAGTGCAAACGTGCTCAAAAGAGGTGGCAACAACCTCTTTTGAGCACCAGAGCTGCCAGAGCCAGGAGCTTCAGGCCTTCTAGATTGACCAACAGCCAGAGCTGCAAGTTTCGCTTATAATAAGTGGATTTTGGCTACTTTTTTTTTGCAGAGTCACTTGTAGAATTTCCCTTTGCTTGTCGCATTCTTTTTTAACTTATTTGCATTTTTCTAGCAAATATAGTTATTTTAGTGATCATCACTCTCACCAATAGCGTGTTTGTCGTTCACTATTAGCGTGTTTGTTGTTGACTTTGAGTAGTTGAGTTTTGAAGTCAAACATACATTGGGGGAATCAGCAAGTAACGTTAATCATGCACTGTCATGCACTGGCAAACGTGCGTTCAACCGAATGGAAAATACCCTGGAGACAACGTTAAAAAGTAACTATGTGCTCATAGGCATGCGCAGGGTTCCCCTTCAAGGGGGTGAAGACGGGCGAAAGGTCATCGCAGTGCCCCCCCCCCCCCCTCTTTATTAGGTCAATGTATGGGGCAGACTTTGCCCCCCTCCCCCCCCTCTTAGGTGACTAGGGGTGCGGCCGCCCCCTTGCGCACGCCTGTGTATCTGCTTTAGTTCATAGTTGCGCATATTCTCGCTGTACAAAATAATTAAGTGATGTTTTCAATTCCCCTTTGTATTTGAGTGACATGTTTTTATTGTAATATTAGAATATTTTCAAGAATGGGAAATTTTATCAAGTTTCCGCTTCTTCTTGGCGTCTTCATGAAAGTTGCGCCGCTTTTTTGGGGCTTATTTTGTGATGATTATTTGCTTGTTAGCTCGGTAGCATCTGGCAACTCTGCCAACAGCCCACCATCTCCCAATCTTCTGCCAATGAATGAAGTTTTGCATCTTGTCCATGGGGGGTGCCTAAATATGAGTGCCCATTAATTAAAGGAGTCCAGGCAAATAAATTAGTCCAGAGCTCTCTAATGTGGGATCTATCAAGTGCAGGTTGTTTTGGAACGTTAAATTTGAGAAATCGTACTGCAGTGATGACTTTCCTCAGTGACATGACAGCTTACCTCACTTACAGTTTCCTTTCTTTCATTACCTTAATGGCAGAGCTAGCTGTTTCAGGTTGTTGCCATTCTCTTATAAGTTCTCTTATTGTAGAACTTATCTGCCAGGGGAGGGTCACTCACCGTTTAGAGTCCAGCATACAAATATGCATAGCTTTGGTTTGTTTCACATTTACTAGCCAGGAAAAGAAAACTTTGCAGCAAATCAATGTTCTCGATTATATTTCATGCTACAGTTTACAAATTCATACAAACAACCCAACAATGTGTTATGAGGAAAGTCATGCAAACTGCTGTCTTTTTTTTTTCTCTCTCTGAACAGAGTCAGGCCAACAAGTTGGTAGAGGCACTGATGAAATGTACACCACATTATATTCGCTGCATCAAGCCAAACGAAACAAAGAAGGCGCATGACTGGGAAGAAGACAGGTGTGTGTGTTTTCTCTTAGCTGCCAATTCAACATCTCTTTCTGCATGTACAGTCGTGGACAAGTGAAACGCGAACAGGAACTTACAAAGTAGGACAGCTTTTGCATGTGGTAACTCTGTAGTACTAGGTCACACCACAATTTATGGGGTTGCCAAAGATGGCTTAGGGTTCACAGTAAGCATGACAACAGGAATCATGCTGACATTAAGCGTACCAGTGAAAACAAACACGAAAGAACATGTTAGCCTTAACTTGCTTGTATTTGAACTTTCTATACCTGCAAATACCTGTGTGTAGTGTGAACGCATTTGTGTATGTAAAACAGAGGTAGCATGATCCTAGCTAAAGTCAATAAGTCAGTTACAATATAACTTATTGTTTTGGAAACCAGCAGCAGTAGTCTTTAGTTACATTCCAGCTTTCAAGCGAGACATGCTTTGGCAGGTGATTCTCAATTATGTGTTTGTGATACGGTGTGTTTGTAAAAACAGTGAAGTGATGTTTACTGTCCCGTGCACCTTTGTGACCTAGGGTGAAGCACCAAGTAGAGTACCTGGGCCTCAAGGAAAATGTACGTGTGAGGCGAGCTGGATTTGCCTACCGGCGAGTCTTTGATAAGTTCCTGCATCGGTAAGCTCAAGCACTTTTTATAATAGACACCATTGCCCTACATTGGCCTTTTCAAGGCTTTTACTAATCTTGACTGCATGATTGCTTATCTATGTATAATGCCTTCAACTACTGGTTGGCCCATTTGTTGTTAACAACTGTGCAGGTTACCAAATTTGTATATCTCACTGTTTTTACCCAGTGGTCTTTAACAAGCCCATGTTAACCTTTGCAACAGGAACATGTTGTTCAACATCACAAGGCAAGTAGTACAGCTGCAGGTATGAGAAACTGCTAAAATTTGAGAAAAGAGCTTTGCCTTATTATTAGGTCAAACAGGCATGTTTAAGAAGTTATTAAACATGCCTGTTTGACCTCATGTGCTAGCTCAACTTATATGGCATTCTTCTGTTGAACTCAAAGCTTTAAGTTCGAATTCAGGCCATTAATTTGAAAGTAATGCAATTGATATTAAGTGAGGTTTTCTTTCATGGTAATGTATCTTTACTGATGTGTAGCACCTTAGTCATAGTGGCCACTTAGAAAAATCTTATTTAGCTAAGAACTTTCTCTGAACTTCTCTGAACTTTCTCTGAACTGTGCCTTTTACTGGTATGCAGTAAACACTGCTGTGTCTGATCTATAATTCATTCTTTGCCTTTCACACAGATATGCTGTCCTGACCAAAGAGACTTTTCCACAGTGGCGTGGCAACATCAAGGAAGGCATAATGCACATTCTCAACAGTGTTGGCATGGACAAAGACCAGTACCAGCTTGGGAAGACAAAGGTCTTTATTAAAGCACCTGAGTCGGTAAGTTGTTTCTTCTCTACACAGCTATCAGTCATCCTTAGCTTCACATTAACTTACTATCTTGTGTTAGTCAAGACTAACAACTACAAAATGGTTACAAGCAAGCAGTATGTAACCAGTACTAAGATAATCCTGGCAAATCTCTTAAGTATGGTAATTATCTTATTTTCCGATTAAAAACCTACTTTATTGGTGCCTAAGCAAATGACGTGGGGACCCGGTGGTTAATCCACATGCGTGTGTCTCGACACGTTGCTTCGGGGAATTTTGAACGTACCACGGATGGTGCCACATCTTGTTGGTCATGTCCAAGAGCTACGATTTCTGATTAATGCACCACCTCTAGTAGCTGTAATGCCAACATTCTTTTTTTTTTTCCTGTTTCACGGCTCACCTTGCAAAGCAGTGCGTAAACACATGCTGTGGTGAGGTGATATATGATGTCGGGCCTGCGCCAGTTGGCTTTTCTGTCATAAGACTGCTGCAGTGAATACATTCAGTGCATCCATGTACTATCAGCGTCAAATGAAACGTGAACGGTGGAGCGCGTGTCGCAAGCATTAGCAACGGTACAGTGCACGCTGTCCACTCATCACAATTGAAAGGCACGCACATCCAGTGTGGCAGCACTGCATGATTCCCATATAGTAGTGAAATATTTTTGCTTCTGTTCTAGTTCTGATATTTGAAAGGAAAAAATAAAAGATATAAACGAACAAAAAAGTGAAACGGCCGGAAGTGCCAGGCACGCCCACGCTGGCCGCCTTTATCATCATATCAGAACTAGAACAAATGTGAAAAATCGCACAATAAGGGGATCGCACAGTGCTGCCAAACCGGATGTGCGCGCCTGGCAGTGACTGGACGGTGCGCACTAAACCTTTGCTAATGCTTGGGCCATGCGCTCCGCTGTTCGCGTTTCTTTGACGCCAATAGTACATGCGTCAAAAGCTTTTCCCAAAAGTGTGCGTCGTATGAAGTATACTATACTATTGGTAAATGAAAATGATAAATCTAATTGATTGCAGGCAAACTGTAATCGTTGCATTGCTTACGTTTGAAGTGCTCTGGCTTCATTAAAGTGTCCAGGTCTTTGTGAACAAATCCGTGCCTGCAGTGCTCTTTACTTACTCATGTCATGAACTGGCAGGAAAAAAAATTGTGAGCATTGTTCATCCTGTACACCAGGTTAATGTCAAAGGGAGAAAGGAGGACATCGACCAAAGAATGCATGTTAATCGAGCTTTAAGGCCATCCGGTTTTCGTAGAGAAGTCTTGTGCACAAAACACAAACTGCTCAGTGTGAAAAGCTTGAACTGATATCAACCACACTTTTTTGTTGACATCTTGGTTTTGAAAACCTTAACCTGGTTGTACATGGGTCCGTGAGATCATTGATTTCTCCATGCTGGAATATAACTTGTTGCTCAACTAGTTGGCTGATACTTAACAAAGGCATCATAGCGCAAAGTAAAACTAACACAAATAAAGAACACAGTACCAGGGAGTGCGGGCAATCTGATGACTTTGTTACACACAACCAAACACCAGTAGTGTCCATGGTGACTGGTACTGTGTTTTTTGTTGTTTGCTTTATTTTCTGCTACAATGGCTTCATTGAGTACACTAACTTTGTTTCAGTGTTCTTGCCCTGCAGTTATATTTTGCCAATTATGCTCAGTTTCATCCAGTTTCTTGCAAATTAATGGAGTGGTATTGCCTGTGGATCAGTGGTTTTTTTTTTCATTCTTCCTGCTATCATACAGCTCTGCATTGTGTGTATTAAATTTGTTTTATGGTAGTAGTAAATTACCGCAGATGATCTTTTGTGTAGTAATGATGTCAGTAACATCTCCTCAAAGGATGTTTACTGTAACTTAAGAATATTTTTTACTGTTTCATGTTCATCATCGTTTCTCACAGCTGTTCCTACTTGAAGAAATGAGGGAACGGCGGTATGATCAGCACGCCCGAGTTATTCAGAAGGCATTCAAGAAGTACTTTGCCAGGCAGCAGTACCTCAAGCAAAAGCAGAAAGGTACTAGATGCTGACTTGTCTGCACTTGTTCACATTTTCATTGCGAAAGGTCTTTCAAAAGTGTGTGTGTGTTTTGTGCATTGTTTAGTCTGTACAGTAAGTACAAACTTGTTTAATGTCATTCTAGCTTAGTGTAATTCTTTTACTTGCAAACTATTTCACCTGATCTTGTAAACTTGTGATCTGTGCTTGGCACAATGTCTGTGATGGATAAATAAATGGATGATCGATTCTTGTATTTAAACATCCCGAAGTGATACTATGGCTATGAGTGGTGGATGGCTCCAGAGTAACTTTTATGGGGTATGGACTTGCCATCTTTAGAACTGAATCAAATATTTCTTAACTGAATAGTGCCAGAAGGAAATCAAATCAAATATTGAAAATTTTCTAAATATTTTTGAAATAAAAAAGTTTGTCTCTTGCTATTTATATGTAATGAGGTCATATCTGGGTATATACGTATAATTACGTCAGGAAGTTTCTGTCATTACTTCGCATATTGTGAAGCGTTGTTTATTTGGATCATAAATTAATTAGGTGCAAAAAGCAGTTATATAATTTGCATACTCAAAAATAATTTCAGATTCTAGATTATAGCGGCTTTGCAAGAAAAATCTGGCGATGTATAGCATGCTTGAATACTCGGTGTCTAGCATATTGCCATGCCCACTTCTTGTACTATTTGGGTTTGACCAGCAAGGACGGTTATCAACGCTCGACGCTGGTTGCGAAGCAGTGTTTGAGAAGCTTCACGATTTTAGTAGATCGTTTTGTTAAGATTGCGCGCCGCACGCGATTGTTCCAGCTTTGTCGAGAGATAACGCCGCCACCAGCGATATTGCTGGAAAGTTCGATAGCACCAGTATAAAAGCCGACGCGCTTGACCACTTGTCAGTTTTATCGACGGTCGACGCTCTGTTCGCCGCTATCAGTGTATTGCTGTAGTTTGACTTTCAGTTTCCCGGCCACAAGTTCGGCCAAATAAAGAGTCTCATCTCTGACGTGCTGACTGCTGTCTTCGTCGACGTCACGACCACTTGACAATATATGTCTGACATGGCAACCAGGATGAAGTTTACAGCATTTCGGCTCAAGCTTGCTGAATGACCGTTTACAAATTGAAATGTGTGAAAAATATTTGTATTTATGTAGTGACTGCTCAATTCAAACACCAGATTTAACAGTGTAGAAGTATTCAATTCATGATTACAAAGTTTTTAACATTTGCACGTTTTCTATTACCTCTGACCACCCAGGGAGTGCACTTAATTGTAGACATACAAGCATTTCCTACAAAATCCTATGACCTTGGTTTCAGCAGCCAAACACCGTACCCTTTGAGCCACTGTAGCAGATAGATGTTAAATAAAGAAAAAACATAACTGATTCAATGGTAAGCCATAGTGACCTAGGATGGGCAGTGGGAGAGAGTGTGTAGGACAGTTAAAGGTTTGCAAGACACAGATGTATCATATTTTGCAAGTTGCCCACATGACATGTATTTGGAAACTGTTCTCGTGTAACAGCTGCAGACATCCTACAAGGTCGCAAAGAGCGGCGTCATCATAGCCTGAACCGGAATTTTGTCGGTGACTACATTGGCCTGGACCACCATCCAGAACTGAGGGTGCTCGTCGGAAAGCGCGAACGGGTGGAGTTTGCAGAAACAGTCCTCAAGTACGATCGCCGTTTCAAGGTGGGCTCAAAAACTCAAGTAACCAGTCTGTGTGCTGGTTGATTATGGCTTGCAGCAGCTCACATAAATTCACATTTACTTCATGTGTAATCCTATGGGTCATTATATATAGCAAATGGTGCACAGAACGCGGTGTCAATCTGTGTTGTGTTTCTAGCTCTACGATCACTTCCAAGGCATGCAATCAACAAAGAAGGGCCTTCGAAATTAACTTCCATTACTTAAAGCTGTCAGTGGGGCATGAATCTAGACGTGAGTTACTTACGTGTTAGATGAGCTCTGCCTTTACCCACTCCTAAATGGACACACTTCTTCAATTTGATAATACTTTGTTTCTTAGAATTTGCCATTATGTTTCCACCTTAAAAATGCTTTAGTTTAGGTGGTCTTGTCACATAATTAAGCTTCTCTTAGTCACATATTACAAACAATGTCAACAAACGATTCATTCAGTGTTTCTCTTGCCCATTTCTTGTTGTCTGCTTCTTCTGTTTACTTGTTTTTCTTAGCCTGTCAAGAGGGACCTCATCTTGACTCCCAAGTCACTATTTCTCATTGGCCGAGAAAAGGTAAGTGAATAGTTTATGTGCTCCTGCTTTAGGAAAGCAGCCATTCAATATTTTTAAGTTGCTGTTGGCGTACCTTTTCTTTCCCCCTTTTTTGTAATCAAATCGGTTATTGCTGCATGTTGTGTGTGAGCCCGTATGCATCAACCTGTGGCATTGTGATGCGGTGAGACCATGAATGCCGTAAGGTCTAGTGCATGTATGGTAAAGCGGAGGTGCTGATCAACATTGCTACACATAAAAATCTTAATGAAAACCAGCAGATAATGAAGCCAAGGAAGGTATAGGGGACATTAACTGTGCTGTTTTAAGTGTGATTTAGATGTGAAGAAAGTAAAGTGGACAAAAAGACAACTTGCCACTGGCAGGGACCGAACCTGCAACCTTCGGATTACACGCCCGATGCTCTACAGCTCAGTCGTTCCCCCATCCACTTTATCGGGTATTTATGTGGTAGGATTGGTCACTGCCGGCGGCAAGTTGTCTTTTCGTCCACTTTACTTTCTTCACATCTATGTCACAGTTAGTGCAATACACTTAAAACAGCACATTTAATGTCCCCAATACCTTCATTATTTGCTGATTTTCATTAAGACTGTGTCGAAGAAAGAAACAAGCCCTCAAAATTCCCTTCCTTCATTTACACATAAAAATGCAGTCCTGCACTTTGATTAGGCTATGCATGCCCACAGACTCCCTGTCTCAGACTCGGTAGCCACCGCCAAGCATTGGACCATAGAGTGGAGCTGGCTGTTTGCATGTCTTACGGTGCAGTGAACGCCGCAGTACTGCATAACAACTCATTCAGACATAAGGAAAACACTACGTTTGCGTGTACATTGTCATCATTTTTGTTTTTTACAACTTTCAGATTAAGAAAGGAAATGACAAGGGCAAGATCAAGGAGGTCATTAAACGGAAGATTGACCTTGAGAACATTTCTCAGGTGTCAACAAGGTAAGTAACAACGCCTGTCATTTATACAGGTACATCCATGTACTGTGTGCTTGCTATTCACGTGAGCAACATCCATAAACTTGGTTTTTGATTATTCAGGCTTGAATAATTGAATAAGCTGGCTTCCTATGTTTTCAATTTACTTTCAAGTTACTTCTTTCAAATTTCCAACGTGGAAGAAAGCACTCCAGTCCCAGTTTTTGCTTGAACACTGTGTTTGTTGTTTTCATGCTACCCTTCAGTATCTACGTGCTGTGTATCTATTTACTGAAAATACCTCTGAAGGCCCTCAAAATAGGTGTTAAATAGAGGCCAAGATGGGGTCAGAACATCACCAAACAAGTCGGAACTGTGGCAAAAAGTGGCTGTCTAATACGAACATTCTGCCCTTTGTGTTCCCGCAGCACTCGCCAGGATGACTTCTTAGTGTTGCAAGTGAGAAATGAGTACGACACCTTTATTGAGTCTGTCTTCAAGACAGAGTTCCTGTTCATGCTTGACAAGAAAGTTCGGGAAAAGTGCCAGCGGCCTTTGAACCTGCAGTTCTCTGACAAGTAGGTTGACTCTTGTATGTGCTCCTCTGTTGGTTTCTTGTGTTGAATGGAAGACATAAAAATGTGTGTATGCATTCTCTGCATGGGTGTATGACATAAAGTAAAGATGCAGCTTAAGTCTAACGATGAGAAAACAATACTGTTTTGGTGTATTGCATAACTCCTGCACACTTCCAGCAGCATAATGCAAGAAAATTCAAATAGGATGTTAGCAAATTGTAGCATAGGAATCTACGGCAAGAAAAAAAAAATCTAGAATGTGAGGAAGCGCGATATAAAAATTACTAAGGCACATCGGAGGTAAAAAACAGTACATAAGAAATTTGTCCTAACTGGACACTTAAGGTGGACATTGAATCTGTCTAGATTGCTGTATTACCTCAGTATTGTGTGATAGTAACTACATATAGTTCTACTAGTATATGGTTAAGGACAACTTTTAATCCATACTTTTTTATTCTGTTTTGTTCATTCATAGAATTGCCTATGTGGTCGAAATATGATTTGTAGAGTAAATTATGTGAATGTAACTGGTTTGCATGACCTTGTTTTAACAGAAAAGAAATGCATGAAATTTTAAAGTTTCTTTCATTAGAACACAACTACTGAAACGAGCAGACAATTAAGCCAAGGAAAGCATATGGGACATTATTTGTGATTTCTTAACTGCAATGCAGTGATTCTCACTTAAATGGAAAGGAATTAAAGTGGATGAAAAATCACCCTTTCCGTCGGCAGGATCCGAACCCACAACCTTCAAATTACGCGTCCGATACTTTACCATTTGAATTACGGAGAGGGGCGCGCCCTCGTCCACTTTTTTGTAAGGTATTTATGTGGGCTTAATACCTGGGAGTGTTAGCCAGTGCCACTCATAGTCCAGGCTGCGAGTGCGGAACAATATTTTTGGCAGAGGGTGTCACAGGGCACATGATCTTCACATGAGATGGCGGCTGACCAATAAACCCTCGCATGCTACCTAAGGCATCCTTGGCTATGCTTTCACTATGTCCCTATGTCCCTTATGCTTTCCTTGGCTTAATTATCTGTCAGTTTCACTAGTTGTCTATAATACAGAAAACGAGCCCCTCGGACAACTCCCCTATTTTCGTACTTTCATTAGAACAGTGTGTTTCAACTTTGTGCAGGATGGAGTATCGAGTGAAAAAAGAAGGCATCTTTGGTGGTGGCTCCACCAAGCAGGTGCATGTCGTCCAAGGCCATGGTAATGAGGCTGTTCTGAAGGTCACCGCAGGTGTTCTCAACATAAGCATTGGCCCTGGACTGCCAAAGAATTCAAGTGAGTCACTATGGGTAGATTATTTGGTTGTCAATTGCTTTCACATGCTCGCACGTACTCCACCTAATTTTTCTGTTTAAATTAAATCAACACAGACACCTGACAGATGCAACAGCAATGAGTTTCGTAAGTATATGAATGGCCTGAGGATGTCCGATCAAAACATTTTGTTAAATTACTGCTTGTGAGCTCTGGAATTGCATTGGTGATCTACATTTGGTATTTCATCTGTATTTTGCAGAACACAGCGAGTGTCACGTATATGTCAGTGAGTGCTCAGTTTAATAATGGCTATCAAATTCTGCAGTACTGCAAAGAAGATTCCGCGCACGTGCGTGTGTGTGTGTGTGTGTGTGTGTGTGTGTGTGTGTGTGTGTGTACATGCTCGCATGTGCGTGTGTGTCCACATGTGTGTCTTTTGGCTGCCATGGGGTTACCTATTTTCTATTTTGGAAAATACTTTTGATCATTAAGGGTGTAAAGATAGCAATGCCCATGCAGTTGTCAGTGGCACTAATGTTTTTATATGCTCATTTGCCGGTGAAATACAGTGAGGTATCAAACCGCATGTGAATAAACTTTTTTAGGATTGAGAATGGGGAGCTGCACAAGTATCGTGTCCAAGCGTCATTGTGTACCCAAAGCATTGCACCCTGCTTGCATTCTTTTGTATACAACTTCTTGCATGATTTTATTATGCCTGGCAGTTTGTGTCCTCCCTAAATATGGGAGCGCAGGACACGAAACACCCTAATAGCTGTTCACTCATATCATGTGCACCTGTGTGCTTAGACGTTGAATATAACTTAGTCCATCACAGGAATAGCGCAGGTATCGAGGTGCAAGAAACGCACGTAGGCTGTACTGCATAGGATCAGTGCATGCAATGTTGAGAATGTCCAATTATTCCAAGTTCTGAAGTTCCAAGTCTTTATGTTCTCTGCATTTTAGGACCATCGGAGCGTTCAGCGTCTTCTGGACCCAGGCCAGTAAAGGTCAGCTCCTCGAGAACACAGCAACAGCCCAGTGGGAACAAGTTAAAGGAACACAATGTCAGAGGCCGGACTGTGACTTCTGCAGCATCTGCCAGGTCTCCAAATGCCGCTCTTGCAGCGGTCATAGGAGCAAGAGGTTGGTAAACTCTGTGGCTTTGACTCTATGGTGTCGTAGACTGTTTCGCAAACAAATTGCTATTGAAACATAGCATGGCTGTTAGCTAGCTTTTGCTTAAAAATTAATTGCCTTTTGGAGTTTTAGCCAGTAGAGGATGCCACCCAGTGCTTACATTGCTTGCTGTTCAACAATCTGTGGTGCCTTGGATCACTTTTGAGATGTTATAAGGTCACAAGTATGATTCTTGGCCAAAACAGCTGGTTGCTGGTTTAGAGAAATGCGGAAAAGATTTCAGCATGCATTTAAGAAGCATCTCCTGTGAATATAATCGAGGGACCTTCACTGTAATCTGCCTCATTGCATATTGGTATGTTTGGAATGATAAGCATAAGCGTACCACTACACGGGACTTTTGACATATTTCAAGCTGGCGGTTGCATCTTTTTACATTAGTTTGGAACATAGCTTTTTGCCCTTGCACCTTATGCTCACTTATTCTATATATTATACTTCTAGGGGTATCTTTATGACTGCATACACATTTACCCAACTAGTGAAAGCAGTGGGGATGAAAAAAAAATTAAAAAATAAAGGAAACTTATGGGAACAACTGATTTATATGTATTCATATGAGCTGTCCTTGAATGCATTGGTGGAATTTCCAGAACACGTTTTTAACTCTAAAGCGATCAAAAGGCTCACTCATATAAGAAATCTTGCAGCATTACATCATGTAGAATCGAAAAGATTAATCAAGTAAGAGTTTGCCCTACACCAAACTTGCTTTTGCATCTTTACCACCTTTTTTTTTTCCTTTATGCACCTGTTTTGGCGTGCATTATGTTTATTCGGTGATTTCATCCTCTCAGCAGGAGCAGGGGCAGGCAATGCACTGAGGCATGCTCCGAACCTGCCACGAACCAGCCACAGTCAGCACAAAAGGGTTTCCACAGAAGAAAATGGCCCTTCAGACTACATGAGACCACCTGAAGCAGGCGTGTCGGGGTGAGCATTTCGATTCCTTAACCTTAAGTTTGGCATAGTTTGGGAGATCTCAGGCTAAATTGCCGTAGCTGAGTTCGTTGGGTATCAGCTAGCCCTACTTGGTCACCTCTTTATTTGACAAAGCAACATGTCAAAGCCGCCGCGGAAGCCCAGTGGTTACAGTGCTCAACTGCTGACCAAAAGGACGTGGGTTCATTCATGGCTGCGGTGGTCACATTTTGATGGAGCTGAAATGTTATAGGCCAGTGTACTGTGCAAAAAAAAAAAAAAACACCACGTGGTCGAAATTATCCAGAGTCCTCCACTATGGCGTTTCTGATAGCCTGAGTGGCTTTGGGACGTTAATTCTATAAACCAACCAACCGGACATGTCCTTGAGCATTAGCCCTGGAGTTTGTGAGGAGCAGCCATGAGAGAAATTTTGAAATACAGTGAACTCCCGTTAAGACGAACTCGGTTAAGACGAATTCTCGCTTATACCGAACAACACAGGACCATTTGTTTGGTTTCCCATAGACTCAATGCAAAAAAAAATTCGCTAAAGACGAACCACCCAACTGTACTCTTCTGTTAAGACGAACTTTCGCGGTGATCGACAACGCTAGCGATTCTGCGAAACGAACACTGCAGTCTTGCTGGGGCATTCAGGCGACCGAGAAAAAGCAAAAAAGATTTTAAAAAAGCGCTTCCTGGAGAAAAGACGCGAAGCAAATCGCGACGCGGAGGGCAAACGAAGAAGACCGGTCAGCGGATAAAGCCGGTATCCCCCCTCACCCCCAGCCTGTGGGTGGGATGGATGGATGGTGGAACTTTATTAAATATAGTCCTGAGAGACGCGACTAGCGCGCAGTGGGCTTCTCCCACGTTGGGACGGGCAGGCTTAGCCTGACCGCCGCATCGTGGGCTCTCTGGACGGCCCAAAGCTGATCCCCCTTGTCGGGGCTTCTGATGGCGGAGCTCCACTTGGCTGGGTCGGCTTGTTCACTGCCCAGTAACGAGGGACATCGCCAGAGCATATGCTCTAAGTTAGCTATTTCCCCACAAAGGGGACACGGGTGGGGGAGGTGTGGGCTTTATCAGTAAAGAAAGCAACAAAAAGAGTAGGGGGATTTACAACTTGGACCCCCAAGCCACTGCGTCCTTTTGTATTCCTCCCCGTTCTTCGGTTTCCCAGCTGGAGTACAAAGGAGAACCAAAGAACACAAGAGCTTGGGGCCCATCCGCCGAGGTCAGAGGGGCGTCAGAGGGGTCAGGTGCATTGTCACATCATTGTCATCGCCGTCACAAAATGGCGGGCCGACCACATGTATTTTGTGGTCAATTTGCCGCGCGTTGTACCTGTTCCCAGTGAAGTGCAAATTGTGATGAGCCATTTTGATTATGGAAGCGCACGACAAAGGAAGGCTATTTTGCACAGTGAATAGAGCTGCGTTGTGTCTTTTTCGTGTGCGCGAAGCTTGTGACCGTGAATGGCTCGATGGGATATCTTCAGCTGCACGTCGATCAGGAAATGTTACTACTGGCCGAAAACGGGAAAATATCCGGACCTCGAAGAAAACCTTGCAGACTTTCTTAAGCAACTCAGCGTATAATGACTTTGTCACGGCAACAGCACGCGACCGACGCGTATCCAGAAGTGATCTTTGAGCCAGCACAACAGGCTCACGGAAGAAAAGGAACTGCCATGACAATCAATTTTATATTCTTTGAAGGAAAATTGTGCTTGTCTCTTAATTTTTTTTCTAATCGTCAACATAGGAGTGTGCTACAGTTTTATCATTAAAATGTGGTAGCAAATATCTTCATGAGCTTTTTATTTTTGAACCCGCGAAATTGGGTGCTCGTAAGATTCGTGTAAATACTCTGCTTAAAGGCATAGTTTTTATCTAGGTGAGCCAAATAAATGCTTTTTCTTGTCTTTTTGCCCCCATTGTAAGTCTACTCCATTCAGTGTTTTCAAGTAACATATTTGGATGCACTTGGCATGTTAGCATCTCTTTTTGGGGGCACTTCTGATAAGCCGAACTCCTGATAAGACGAACAGATGACCGCGGTCCCTTCGAGTTCGTCTTAACGGGAGTCTACTGTATGTCAGCTGGGCATATCATAACTATGACTGAACAACGTATTAACTCTTGCCTTGAAAGCAACGAGCTCCACGTTTTGTATGGACACCATAATGACGTGTCAGCTCTGTTACCAGTCGTGTTTGTATCGTGACACTTATGTGACTGTTTAACTGCGGACACACGTGAAGGAATCATGCATACGCATGCAATGGGGACAGGATCCAACATTTAATTGGTGCTTCTCGAAGACTGTTGTTGTTCATAGAGACCAGATCAGAACTGCTGCTGTAGTTGTGATGTCACCATTGTGAAAAAAAAATGCTTTGTCTAAACATTCTGCTCTGTAAAACCAGTGTGTTTGCACTGACCTCACATAGCATGTCAAAAGGCAGCCAGCCAACGAAAAAACATTGCCACACAGAAATTAACAAGCTTCAAGTGACTTGTGCGTGGTCCACTAAGTGAACATCCACGTGCCATTGTACGTACACAAAAGAGAGATTTCGTTTAAATGCTTTGGAGCACCTTTAGTTGCACACTCCGATGTGCAATTTCCATAACAGTGACATTCCTTTCCCTTCCTTAACCCTTCCACCACCCTGCGGGATTCCACGGAACCAATTTGCGTTATTCTGTGTCCATGTGCTTCGAGTTGTCGATTAATTTGCCCTCACGCTGCCAGTTGCTAGTTTCCTGGTTAGCTCAATTGGTAGAGCGACTGTCCCGGAAAGGTGTTGGTCCTGGGTTCGACCCCTTGACCAGGACAAATTTTTCGGCAACTAAGAAGCTTTGTTTCTGAGAAATTCATATGGATTTTCTTGTAGCTTCGTGCTACAGACGAGTCGTTGTCAATTTACCTTTCTTATCAGTGGTGCATGTTTCTTTATCAGTAAGCACAATTAACTAGTATTAAGAGGATGTTGTCAAAGCCTACTGTTATTGAGAATTGATGTTATGTCTGTCTATCAAATTTGTGTCTTTGCTGGCTTCATTTCCTACAAAAGCGATCAAGATAACAGAATGCAAAAACTGTGATGTACTAGTCTACATTAAAAAAAATGTCTACTAGCCCAACTTCTTACCCTTCTAAAGTACGAACCTAGCTTACTTGATATGTCCTCACGCTATTCCTCAAAATTGACACAGGAATTGTGATCATTCATTCAGTGCCCTATTTGTCTGCATGTGTCCCCTCCTAGTGAAAAGCGCAAGAACTCCAGGAAAGCACGGCCAGTACCAGGTGGTGGCAAGCCAAAGCCACCACCAAGTAGACCAAAGCCTGCAGTCCCCACATGCAAGGCCTTGTACGCCTACGAACCTCAGGATACAGATGAGCTGGCAGTTGGTGAAGGCGACATCATTGAAATCCTCAAAGAAGGTTTGTATTTGTGCTCTCAGGAATAAGTACATATGGCTTTCCAGGTTGAGTTGATTGGCAAAGACTGTAAATGGGATCAAAGTGGTCTGGCACACACTCTAAAAAAAAGAGTGCGAGTAAGAAAGGTGTCTTCTCGTCCCACAACTATAATTACCATCTATCTTGTGCGCCTTTCCTTGCATTATTGCTGCATGCCCGACACTTTCAGGTCACAAACTGCATGCACATTATCAGCGTGACGTAGCATACTTGATAGGAAAGTGGCGAGTGCCAAGTTTTAAAGAAAGGAAATGCCAGCAAGCCAGATGACGATATTGTTGTTGGACAAAAGGACGCCCTTTTTACTCAATCTCTTTTAAGTGCAGTTTTAAGACTCATTCAAAGATTATGAAAATCCATATTAAAATGGCTGTATGAAAAAGTGATTATTTTCTTTGTACTTATGCGATGCTGTATTCTGGAGTGGTGGTAAAATATTAAGCATTAGTCTTCAGGGTGAGCATTGGTGTTTTGCGCAAGAATAGGAAACCTTGGAACTCGATTTTTTGTTAGTGATGCCCGTATAGAGCCAACAGACCATGAAGCCAAGGAAAGCATAGGGTTAGTTCGCAGTTTTTAACTGAAATGCTGAGATATAGTAATGAAAAGCCTTTAAGCAGACCAAAGCATTCAGTCCCCATATGCAAGGCTTTTTATGTCTGAGAACATGAGGACACAGACCAGCTGGCAGTAGGGGAAGTTGGGTTTAATGTAAGAAGTAAATTGCTGCACTGGCTTATTGACTGGTTGTTTTCTCTAAGTTCATTTGCTGTGTGACACTTGTTGTTAAAAGAAACGTTAATCCACCACCATACGTATACCGGGTGTTTCAAGAAATGTGTCCAAAATAATCAAAAATCAGGAAAATGTGATATTTGCTGCCTTCACATTTGCTTTTTCTGTAGTGGCAGGCATCTTAACATAGTTAAATGCATCATTTGGGACAGTAATTGAGAAAGTTAAAATAATTTAACTTTTTAATTAGTGGAGTTAGGCAGTTATGTCAAATGGAAGAATTAAAGTTCTTCATGCTAAGAGCCTATCGCATCTTTGAGATATAGAAAAAGCGGCCTCTAGTAATTATTGTGGCGTAATGAAATTCAACCACATTCAACGGCGAAACCAAAACCGAAGCACCGATGAGCGGAACAAGTAGGACGACCAGAATGACGTCACTGTTCAAGACGACGACTACAGAGGTGTAGTTCTTTCGCGTTTGTTAATGTATGTGTGCCATGCATGCTATAATTGCAAGCACAGCCCGCACACCCTCACAACGAAGTCGATTGATGGTCGATATAATGACGCTCACTCATTCTGGATGTCTCGGAAGATTATGGCAGTTGCGCTCTTCTGCGCTTCGGTTTCGCCGCTGAATTTGGTTGGATTTCATTAGTTCGCAATTTTTACTAGAGGCCACTTTTTCAAAATCTCAAAGCTGTAATGGGCTCTTCGCATGAAGGACTTCAGTTCTCCCCTTTGACGTAACTGCCTAACTCCACTAATTAAAAAAATTAATTCATTTAACTGTTTTAATTACTCTCCCAAATGATGTCTTTAGCCATCTTAAGATTCCTGCGGCTACAAAAAA
This sequence comes from Rhipicephalus sanguineus, assembly GCF_013339695.2. Lineage (NCBI taxonomy): Eukaryota > Metazoa > Arthropoda > Arachnida > Ixodida > Ixodidae > Rhipicephalus > Rhipicephalus sanguineus. The sequence goes on along the minus strand of NC_051178.1, from coordinate 145,391,333 downwards.
AAGCAATTGGGAAGGCATCACATATCGCATTTCCCTGATTTTTTAGGATGTTGGACACATTTCTTGAAACACCCGCTGTGTGTGTGTGTGTGTGCATGCGTGTGTGTGTGCGTGTGTGTGCGTGTGTGTGTGTGTGTTACTGTCGATCACAACAGAAGGTTCACTTACACAAAAATGTCCTTTCTCTGTAGGCCTTAGCCAACTCATGTGCAACTGTATCTCGACATCATTTCAGAATTATAAAAAAGTCAAGTGATAGTTGCGTAAGTGAGCTTTAGATTGTGGTCCGTAACAATATACAAATAACTTTCTGAGAGACTGCTTTTGATTGTGCCTGTTGTGTGCGTGCTCTACAGCTGTATTTGGGGCATGTGTTGCTCTGGAAAAAAATCACTAGTAAGGAAAATATGAGCACACCTGTATACATTTCATGTGTCATCTTTAGTCTTTTGGTGTGCCACAGTTTCGATAAATTATCATGCACCAATTAACCCAGGAGCAAATGTTACTGAGCTACAATTCCCAATTCCCAACGTTCTTATTCAAAGTATCACAGTTTTTGTGCTCCTCCAAACACAATACTTGTCTCACAAAAATTTTTCCTTTGGCAAATAAATGTCGGCCCAGTGATCACACCATGGAGCATGAGATCATTGAGACAGCAACGGATAACCTTTTCTTATGACTTGTTCAAAACCCATGCTCAGTACACCACTTATAGCAAGATGCAATGCCTACTTTGTATTGCATTCTCATTGTACCAGACATTATTGACTACGCACAGACACTATGAACAGTCGAGCATTCTACCATAGGGCTCTGCCAATGCTTGATACTGCTTCAAGAAAAAACCCTATACGGACGTCATGTAGGTTGAGGAGTCGCGCTAACGGGTGCAATGTTGCGTGGCAGAAGCGTATAAATAGCCAGGTGTCAAACCTTCTAAATTGTGCAATGAGATGGTGGTTTAAGGGGAGATGCTACTCGAAAAAGGTTTTTTTTTATTTCTTGACCTAGATCTTTGAAATTTTAGATATCAGTAGAGCTTGCATTGCTGATTTCAAAACTGTAATTATTTTTCTGATAGCTATAGTAGTTCCAGAGTTACTACAACTTTGATAAGAAAATATAGGGTTTTTTGTGCACACTTTTAAGGTTATTAAAAATTTTCGCACAGAATCCCAATATGGCTCATTTTGCTGCAAATGAGCAGTACAATACTGAAAAGTACCTCAAATGAGAGATTTACTTGCTACCTTTTTTAAAAAAAATCAAGAGTGCCAAACGTATACTTTACAGCTCCCCTATCAGCATATCAAGTAATGAAACAAAAATCTGTTACATATATTGCAACTTTATATAGATATCTGTATTCTAGAGTGGCTGATAAAGCTCTGTGCAAAATTTCATTAAGATAGGACTATTTTAAGTGCATGAAAGTTTGTGCACAACATGCGAAAATTGCCTCAAAATGGAAATTGAGAAAAACGCATTTGAAAGTTATAAATACATGTATTCTTCAATGTACAGTGCGACTTGCATGAAACTTTTTGAGAGCATAGAACAATTCACCCTTTAAACAGCCAGAGCACTTAAAAACGTCCAGCTCCATATGTTCTTCCTTCTCGCCGCTTGAGAATGTCCGATGCCTATCGCACGCGCGGCCACCACTACTTTCACATTCACGGCGAAGCTGTCACGCGAGCTGCCGCTTCGATAGCTCCGGTCTTCACTGGCACCGATGGGATGTCCTTCTGGCACAACACGCCGTGAACTATGCGCGGCGGAAAGCACTGACGCTGGGCATTCACTGTTATCGCAGTACAGCTCGAGAAACGCAGAGAGGCCCTTGCGTTTGCTTGCGGCGTCGCGGACTACGAGTCCAGTAGTGCGGCACGTTGGACAAACGGCACCGCTTACCATCGCTGTCAGAGCACCGATGTCGCAGATTACACCGCTCACAGACCCACCACCACTCATCGTCCTCTCATTTTCGAACTGTCCTATCTTTCTTTCGGATGCGCTGACGAACTTGATTGCGGCGTCGATCTCGTCGAAGTTCCCGCAAGCCCCCGTATCCACGCTGTCTTGATTAGGCCTAGCGGCCGGTGACTCGCATTCTTCTACGGTTGCTTTGCGCTTCGGCCTACGACGACGTGCTCGGTACTGGTTCTTGCTTCCGAATTTCCGAGCTCGAAAGTCGCGTTTCTTCGAGTGATCCATTGCGGACTACGAAAAACACACAAACGCACGGCAAGCGCTGATCGTCGCAAGCGCGCCGCCAGCGGGGCCGATCAGATGTAGCCAATGGCGGCCTCGGTAGCGTACCACGTGACCCCGGAGCGGCTGCAACTTGGCTGAAAACCGACTTCGAAACCGCTGTTTTTTTTATTTTCCTGCCAAAATACGAAACTAGGGGGACGCTTGTACACTAGGAGAAGGCTTGATCTACGTCACCGAACAAACCGCAATGGCGGCCGACGTCGAGTTCCCGAGAGGCGGGTTTTCAAAAATAGCCGTTGTATGCGCGAGTTTGTGATTTAGAGAGCTGCCTTGGTTGAAGCAGATCGATTTTTCACCGATTTCTCGTTCGAATTTAGCCTTGATATTTGGGGAAATGAGAGTTGAATGACCAAAAATAATTTTAGAAGGAATATCTCAAAAGTGAAAATTCCGAAAAAATCGCTATTTTTCGACCCGCATCTCCCCTTAAGGGCCCAACCATTACAAAACTCTCAGCCATAATTAAGCATCATTATCAGCCACAGCATCAACAAAGTTTGCAGCTATGTAGCTGCATTTATTGCCTTACTGACATGCAGTGGGCACTGTGCTGTTACTTAAAATGAATTATGGCGTAGTAGGCACTTTGCAACTGCACTTGCAGTAGGCACCATAGGACAGTTTACAATGGCCAATGTCACGCGCACTCACATTCATTTCTTTGCGGCACAGTTGAGATATCCACCGAGGATCAAAGCATGTCAAGCGAATGAGATGATGATGCGAACGGGGCCCGATTACGCTATTGCGTTCCACTCTTGAAGGCAAAGCTGGAGTGTCCTCCAAGTTTTTAGGTGCTGCATGCCTGTACAGCTTTCTCGCTAAATGGTACTCCTGTTAAGTGTAGCATCTCTTCCTGGTCTATTTAGGTTTGGTGGGAGTTCTACTGTAGTTTATTATGAAAGGTAGTGTATTAATAAATTATATTTGTGGCACTCTTTTGAGAAATTAAACCGTCACAGTACCACAGTTATGCAGTTTACAGCTGCCCTTTAAAGCAAATAAATAAATAAATAAATAAATAAATAAATAAATAAATAATGTGGGACTAGATTTTTATATCTGTGCACGTTTGAGAATTGCACGTAAACGGAATACGTAGTATATACCTTAAAAAAGCAGGCCGTACAGGCCGATGCTTCAATCACCCTGCTGTTTCTAGATCTTTTACAACGCTATTTTTTTGCTGTAGGATAGCTTTATGTTCCATTACGTTTAGTTTGTGGTCTCACCATGGTTTAAATGTCACTTTTCAGACCCATCAGGCTGGTGGCTTGGTCGACTAAGAGGCAAGGAGGGGCTATTCCCTGCCAATTACGTGGAACGTATCTGATCCCGCAGGTCAAATTCACCATTTCTGTAGCTCTCCTTTGCACAAAGCTTGAAAGCAGCGAAGTGTTCAAGTGTTATCAAGAACCACAAGACCTCAGCGATTATCCTTTGTGCAGATTCTGCTTCTGTTGTGAGGTACAGAGCTTGCGTCCTTCACTTTCATCAAATGATAACTAGAGGCCTAGGTGAACTTGTGCTAATATGATGAAAGTGATGAGACTTCACCATCTTGATTGTGCACAGCTTCAGAACACTGTTTGCAAGATCTCTGCTGCACCAAGCACGAACGTCGGGCCACCTTGTACTTATAAAGTTTTCGATATGGATGAAAACCTTATGAAGGAGAAAGAAGAGAATAGAAGGCAAATGTCATCGTGGCCAGAGCTGTTATTTCCATCAGCCCAGTGTCTTTTTCCATTGTAGCCACATTTAGTTTCACAGAAGCATTGCAGAAGAGATTGCAGTGTTGTTTTTCCTTTGCACAGGCTCAACAATGTAGAGCTGTGTAAAGGTTGTAAACAAATGTCCCTTTTTTTGTCACCTGTATTTGTCACAGAAGAAAACTGTCATTAAAGTTTTTTTTTTATCTATACATTGCCAAAGTGTTCTGTGCATTTCTTATAAGTGCTATCCCATTCTTGCTGCACACTCGTGAATTAACAAGTGGACATTGCGCTGTACCTAGCGTCGCACCACTCTTTGGATGACGTGCATCTTAATGTTGCTAATTTCGGGCAGCACTTCAATGTATTAGCACATTTAATCAAAATCATGGTACCGGTACTCAAAGATTATATTTTAGCCATGAATGAACAGCTTTTAGCTTCTCAGTTGTTGGTTAATTCTAGCCTTTTTCCAATATGTGACAGCGTCCTGGCTGGGCCGAGTATCGGTATAATGGTGACCTTGGAATAGCAGCGAAAAAGCTGTTGCTTTTTCAATAAAAAAAAAACAGCTCATAGTCAGTGCTTTATCCTGTGTGTTCACCGACACGTTTTTGCACTGTTCTGCCGTAATGAGCATGTAGGTACTGTTCAAAGAAGGTTTTGTGCACTTAAAAGCAATTAGTGAAATAAAAAAAGCCAATTACAGTATTCCTAGGGGTTAAAAAAGTGCAAAATTTTAACTTTCAGCTTGTTGCAGTTGCAAATCTCTCAATCTGTTCTAACACTGCTTTTTCACAGTAGTTGCAAAATATGCTCTAATGCTACCTTGCATATATTTTCCCACTTTGTGGGGATGCGAGGTATTTCTGCTAGTTATATATTGATATGTAATGCTTATATAAGTGCATCCAGAGAGTAAAAAAAAACTGAATTTCTTCAGTATATTTTTTTTTTTGAAATTCTAGGTAATTAGCGGCAAGTGTATAAGCTACATATGTACAACATGACTGGTAAGAAAAAAAAGATATTGCTAGCCAGACACAGAAAATGTACATTTTGTATTTTAATACAAAAACACCGAGGGACAAAAAGAAAAAAAAACAACAGGTACCACAATGCACCCTTCCACACCCCCCCCCCAAATAAGTGTCCTAGTGCTTCTTGAACTGCTTCACAATGTTCTCGTATTTCGACTTGCTGTTGAACCAAAGCACGAATGGGATTCCAAGAGATGGCAGTGTCATGATGGCAAAAGCAAGCCAGTCGGTCTGCAAAAGATTAACAAAGCTCAACTCACTTTAACACACAAGGGCATTGCTCTAAATTAATGGCACATGTGAAGCACACTTGGCATAACATTTTAGAATGCTGTTTTTGGGGTCACTGTTGCAAATAGACAAACATCCTTTATATGACTGGTGCTAAACACCACAAATGGCGCAATTTTCTAGGAGACATGGGACAACTCACACGACTTTAGCCTGTTGAATAATATCGTATGTCACACTACACATCACATTTTTATTTTCCTGATTGCTCTGAAACTTCATATCAAGTCGGAAGTTTGAAATACTAAGCTCGCCCATAAAAAGTTACTTGCAGTATTTCTGTGAATATCACCACATCAAGGTGTATATCAGTCTTTATAATCTCATTAATTGCAACAGCGGCAAAATTTTATACAAGCAACAAAGGTGATATGATGCCAGCAGCTTCAAGAATAACTTGTATTTCAAAAGCCACTTACCACGTGGGGTGAGAACTTCCTGTCAAAATCACGCACTGGCATAATTCCACCTTGACCCGGCTCAGCGGTGTGGGCAAACTGAAAGCAAACACACACACGTTATTTTAATGTGACCGCTGAACACACAGTTGCAGATTATAGTTAATCTGAATGGATGCACAGTTCTTTCATTGAGTTGACATATGCTTGCGCACTTAAAGGAGCAGTGACATAAAATTTCAAGCTTGAGATGTGGCCTTCAATCGATAGCTTAGTATGCAAAAGCTTTTTGAGTGAAGTATGAATTGCGTCCCTTACGTAGAATTATTTTATTTCGAAGGCAAACAGCGTACGAAGGATCAACAGAGCGTTCAGCACCCTGCGACATCAACAGTACTATGATTCGTTCAGCGGGCGCCCAGGCCGCACCCCAGGCGCTGAGTGACGATGTGCTAGTAACGATAACGTCAACAATCTCGGTGCTGTCACCGTGGTGCCAACTGGCAGCGGCTTCACTTCAATTGTCTGGGTTGGTTCTCTGAAGTCCTGTGTCTTTGCCGTGCCGCTTCGAATGGTTTGTCGTATGGTCATCAGAGTGTGATAACTGGGAGGGACATTCTCAATTGCATTACGTGCCAGCATGCTATGAAACAATTGTGCGTGACTTACACCAGTGGCGTTTCAAGTATCGCAACAAGGAATGTCTTTCTTGCGGAGAGCTCCAAAGGTCGTTCATAAAAGCTTCCAGGTAGGACTGCGCATGCAATTTACGTCTCTCCACGTGTCTCCGCGATGCACTGTACGTTGGCTTTATGCACCCAGAGACTCTGCTGCTCTTTGGAGGTTGATGGTGACGGGTGAAACGTGCCAGCACGGATGCCTGGCTGGGGACGAGACACACAGAGCGTTGACAGCGAGTATGTGTGGATGGGCGGTGAAAGAAGGCGAGCCCGGCATAATAGAAGAATCGGCAGACGTGAATGGAGTTCTGAGCAAAGCGGACATATTTCACCTTTAATAAATTGTTTGTTGTTGTTAGCCACCAGACTGCTTACTTTTGTGGACAGGATAGGAGCGCCTGTCCGGTCCACAACCTTTCTTTCTGTTCTGCGTTATTGCCAGTCAGCATGGCCCAAGTGCTGTGCCTCCAGGTGCCTCCTCATCACTGCTCAGACCAGTGTCGATTTCAGAATTGCTTCTTTGCGTAGGATTGCAGCAATTCCCAATTCCTGTGTTTTCTTCATCACTTGTAGACCCTGATGACGGCGACGACAACAATGGTGGTGACGAATACACGACTACACATGCGCGCCTAGCAGACGAAATAGCTGAAAATCGCATCACCGTTTTGTGTGGCTACGTGATCAGGTGGGACCTTTTTGGGACATGAACACGGAAGTTGACCGTGCGGCAGCGCTGCTAGTGCTGCAAATTGGTGGGCTTGGCACCCATTTTGAATCACACTCGGTACTGGTCCTATTAATCAATACTACAAATATTTATTCGTCCCTCCTTTGCATTATCAGTAGCGAATCGTTACTAGGGGATCGATAACTACATGTGGACGCAGAGAACATGATATGCGTAAAGTTGATGTCACTACTCCTTTAAAACTCGTTAGTTATGTATTAGTTGTGTATTGCAATTAGGGCCAAATCATGTACAATGAAGTTCCTTTTTGAGTAAATATGGCAGCTGAATAAATGGTAGGCATACCTGGACCTCTTGACTGTCCTCAGATGTCCTGTAGGAAACATCAGCACTTGTGAAGTTGAAGAAGCCGAATGTCAGAGGCCTGATGACGACTGTGTGAGTGACATTGCTGCCACTGTGTGCTTTAGTTAAAGAAGACCACCGTACACGCTGAACATAATCCACACACATGCTGCAGGCAACTTATACCCACTCTAGCAAGCACCTAATTTGAAAATTTTATTGTGATACGAGTACTCCACGTGCTGTGAGGTTCCGTATCCAAAAGAAATAAAATCGCCCTGCACGTCATACGTTCGAGTGCAAGGGAAGCCGACTATTGCGGCCCAAGCGGAGAGGAAATGTGCCGTGCCTTTCATCGTGTGAAAGGTCACTGTTCATTGCCTGCTGTTCAAAATCTCGGCAAGTTTCATTCACTATACCACTGCTGCCACAAGTGCTATTGGTAAAACTGTCAAATACTACAGCTGCAGCCATTTGGCATAGTAAATGGGAATTGGTTGAATGCACTTGAAAAAATTACCAGTTAAGCAGTCTTCCTTCACAGGCTCATTAACTATAGCACAATACAATCAACATATGCAAAACACTACCAACATTACCAAACCACTATCAAAGTGTGACTAGCTATCACACTTTGATAGATAGTCGCACTTTTATATTAGCGTAGTAATGTTGATAGCAAGGGTGTCTCAAAGCTAAGCACAGAGAAAAGCGCCAAGGACTACAGTCGAACCTCGTTAATACGTACCCGCTTTAAGCGTACTGACGGTTAAAACGTAGTTGTGACGAATCCCCAACCGAGTCTCATAGAGCCTAATGCATTCGCTGACCGCTTAAGCCGTAGTGCTTCGTCCTACGCCTACCGCTTAGTGCGTACCCTGCGTACCGCGATAACTTTTTGTGGCATAAAATTTCGCTGCGCCGCTGAACTTCCAGAGGCCATAATGTGCCGCCAAAGGTTTTCCGTCTTTTCAAGACCAGTTGGTCTTGAAAAGACCAACTGTCTTTTCAAGTGATCGACCAATGTGGTCGTACATTGGTCGATCACTGATTCCGACCTCCGCGCAATTGCGGCGACGTCATTGCGGGTAAGCATCGAGAAAGAACGAAGGTGAGGCGGCGGCCACCGACGAACGCGCCAGCATGACTTATCGCCGGCAACCTTATCACAATAGGTATCTTCAGATATCTGCTCGGGCAAGCGTGCGGCGCAGCACTACTTTAAGACTACTGCACACCTTTAATAGGCGATAACCTGCACGCGCTGGGCCGCCGATCTCTGCCGCGTCGTTGTGCGGGGCCGTGTTCAAGTGCGCGCCGCTTTGTAAAAACGAAAGCAGCTCGCTGTTGCGGAGTTGTGCGTTGCTGGTCACGGGCGACGTGAAACCTCTTTGCATTGACGCTATCACGCTAAACGCAAGCGTACGGCACAGTAAGCGTGGCGCTGTTGTAACCATACTGCACGCTTTTATTGGGCGACCACCCAAACGCGCTTCCGTCCACTGCCAGGACCGCTAGAGCGTCGCGAAGTGCGCATCGCTTGCAGGAAGTTCGTCCGCATCTGTGCACGGTCTGGAGCGAAGTGGGTACGAAGAACACTCCCACGGCAAATGCGCGCGTGAGGTACAGCAAGCGGCCCAGCAGTGACGGCGTGAGCCAAGAAGGCGACGCGCTGCACGTAACTAGCCAGGAGACGATCGGCTCCACGCAGCCGTACCTCGTTTCACTGGAACTGCGTCAGTTTTCGTTTAGGAGCAGATCGCAGTACAGACGCACGCACATATATCGCGGAAAGCCGACACTGTCCGTTCTGTCACTATGTCGATCGGTAATTGTTCCGAAATGCTCCTTCGCGTCGCCACGCGCGCTATCGGACGGTCGTGCGAGAGTACCAGAATCTTTTCTCCACTTTGGCAAAGAGAAAGAAAAGGCTTTGCAATGGGTACTTTAGGCAATATTTGCTGTGGCACTGTATTTATTTCTTTGCTGGCGGCGATGGCATACGCGAGGAGATGCAAATTTTCACTTGGTGGTTAATGCGTACTACCATTTAGTGCGTAGTTATGTGGCATTCCCGGCAGGTATGCATTAATGAGGTTCCACTGTACAAGCTTAGCGAGTCCGCATGGTGCCTGTAAAGTCCACACATTTGCTGGAAGCATGGCAAGATCATCCTATTCACTAAATGCACTTTTCACCCACAGGCCAAGTAAACAAGCAGTACAATTACATGTTCATAATCTAGAGATGGCCAGGCTTGGGAAATTCCACTCGAAAGTGCTCATGATGGCATTTTACACTGCTGTTGCCTCCATTTTCACACTGCACACCAGTAACTACCATGCAAGCTACTTTTAATGAAGGATACGGAGCAAGCCTGTTCAGCTTGAAGCTCAGAAGACCGCTGGTGACCTCAAAGTATGCAGGATTGAAGGAGTTGTCAGACAACTTAATGTCCAAGGCCGCACTGTAAGAGGCAAAAGGACAACACTTGTAAGATGCATTAAATTATTATTCCCAGCAAACAGCCTGAACAGTTTCAACATGTTTATTATGACACAAGAAACCTACATGAAGAGTTAGTAATGTTCATCTATCCAGAAGTGCCCATCTAAGCAATTGAACTTATCGCAGGCATCTCTCATAATCATATTGTGGTTTTGGGACGTTAAACCCCAGATATTATTTATTATTTGAACTTATCGCAAGTCTACTGAACCTCTTCACACTTTGATGCAAGGATAATCTATCCATAATGGCCTCATTGTCATGCAGAAATGTTTTAGTGAATAGCAGACCACTTCAGTACCTTATTTACCCAGCACTACTTATACATTTTGACAACTAATTAACACATTTTCCTTTTTTAAGAACTGCTATTCAAACACACAGCATCAAGTTATTTAAATTTAATTTGGACATTGCGAAACTGTGAGCTACAGGGCCGATCAATTAGATTAGCCACAGCGCCCAATTTCTCCCACTTCTTTCAGGCTACTGCAGAAGCATGAATCAAATAAAAGTCTGCTAGCTCCACACACATCTGCAACATTAATGTCAAACAAAATGACCACAGGTGGCCAGGCAAGCAAAAGTGCATTACCTCCCACCAACATTGTAGATGTTGTAGTCAACAATGATGTCCTTGCCCTCAACAAGAAATTTGTTGAGTATCCGCTTCTGTACAAGTAACCGTGCTTCTGTGACCTCTTCCTCTGCTGCGTGGACCAACAACAGGCAGACAACGCCAGCAAGGATTCTCAGCATCTGCAGTGACAAAGTGAAAGACGGTGCTTAGTCACCTGACAGTAAGCAGAAGACAGAATGCAGCAACCGCAGCACAAAAATGTGTGGAGTTAGGTAAGCCGAAAGAACTGTATCACTCAATTCCAACACAGCCGTCAGATTTGCTTACTCCAGTGCAGCAATTCCGTTCTATGTTAAAATTTCATGCATATTTTAAACTGTCATGCCCTGCCTACCATTAAACAGATAATCTATAGCGATGTTTCTTAAAGCTTAAGGATAAACGTAATTGACATCGTTTGGAAAGATTGCTACAGCCTTGCTACCTGCTCATGGCGACTGTTTTCACAGCTTCTTAAGAATCGCAACAGCACTCAGGAGCACTTGGTGACAACAGTTTGGAACTCCATGCAGTGGGCACTGCCGCACTGGTTGTGTGTTCCTTTGCGATATCCTGCCCCAATCAAGGAATAAATGATCGAAAGTACAAATTGGCGGGATTCACATGGTGCCCTTGAATAAAACTTGTACGAAAACTGCAAAAGAAAACAAAAATAAAACATCGATAAACGTCGTGCGCAGCCTATACAGCTCATGTGTACCAAGCAAACTTCGTGGACAGATGAGCGTCTTCATGCAACCTGGAGTGATTGGAACTCGTTTGGGTGGCACTTAAGTATCGTTCCTAAAGGCCACTTTCACCGCAGCATGACTTTAGTCTAGAGACGCGAATTTCGCCATCACGCGAATTACAAAAGTACATAGGGACTTCAAAAGGTTCCAGCTGTCAAACTTCGGTAACTCACATTCGGTTCACGCGAACCATGCTTCTTGAGCGAGACGTGAGCGCATTAAACGAAGGCAACTACTTGTTAGCACGCACACAAAACTACACAGGCAAGGTCATTTACTTTTTGCTGGCGAATTCGATAAGAAAATAAAGCTTTCATATGATCGATGCTGAATCATTCAACATACTCCGTGAAATGAAGCACGTGCCTCAGTCGGATGGTTTCGGCATGCGAAAGTAGCAATGCGTCTATATCATCAGCGGTTGGGCAAAAGTTGCCAGGCTTGTTTAGTTCTAGTTTTTCCATTTCAAACATGTCAGCATTATTAGGATCAATAAGAACGCAGCGACAAATGCACATTCCCAGGGAATATGCACTTGACTTCCTCACTAGAGCAAATACAGTGGGTGGACCGAGAGATTGAGATATCTGAGACGGTCGAAAAGCCTCAGTTTTCCATATTTATACATCCTGTTCGGGCTTTATTTAGTCTACTAACTAAAGAGAACAGTAGAGAGGCCAGGTTGATGATTGACAGCAGGCCGTTTTCTTTCAACGAGTAAACACAGCGATCATGGGCAGGCGCATCCGGTAAAGGGCGAAAATTGCAAACATCGAACGCATTTACGAAACTCTTACCGTGAAGTTTATGCGCTGACAGTGAAATAAGTAGGCAAGTTGAGCAACAGAGGTAGGGATAGCTGCTGCGGACGCGAAAAAGCGCGTGCTACTGAGAGAGCTTGTTACATACCGTGACAACGTGTACAGCGGCTCTTGACCGAAAAGACGACGCGTTTGGTTCAGCGTTGCCAGCTGCGTTATGAAACTCACCAAGTGCGAGAAAACATATTTTTGTTTACGCGTGTCTAACCAAAAACACCTTAGTACAGAATTACTAAATTGGTACTATTTACCTTTTACGTTTTTTGGATAAAGTTCTATATTATATTGAATGCCGATAATGTTGTACCACAGTTCAACGGCCTCGGAGTGTTCAGTGCTACACTGCGTGAGTCATACTCGCGCTAGTAAATTAAGTCTGAAAATAACAAGGTTAAATTACGCTTTTATTGGGCGCAGTCCAACTTCATAATTTCACTAAAAATTAAATTATACCTTTCGTTTATAGGGAGTATGCACTGAAACTGAGCCGCAATGTGGCGCTGCGGTGCCCCGAGCTGGGCGCCATTTTTGCGGTTCTTGTGCAGCAGCCGACCCACGCTTGCTACTGTGTTTGCTGTGTGTACGCGCTAGGTGTTGTGTGGTGTTTCCTTGACTTCCGTGTACTCGCGTGTTTCATTAACGATAGTACGGCGTTGGAACTGTCCCCTACCACTGCGTGTTGCATGGACTTGTAAAAGTGCCCAAGCCGCAGGACGTTGTTGCGCGTCGAGCTGCGTCAATCGGCTATGGTGAACTGCGCTGTTTACGGTTGCTCCAACCGCACAAAAACAGCCCCAACGACGAGGACTTTCAACGGGTAGGGTTCTATGTCGTGCCGAAAGTTATATCAGGACAGTGTGCGAAGACAACGGAGCTGTCGTCAAAGCGGAGAGCTCTATGGCTGAGCAGAATTCGTCGCGAAGACCTGGACGAATCGGCGACGCACTACCGCGTTTGCGGGGCGCATTTCATCACAGGTGAGCGCGGCAGCAGCATAAAATGCGTCTCCTCGGCGTTATAATTTACGTACAGCACTGCAGGCTGTGTACGTTCCATTTCAGGAAGACCAGCTTATTCGATGGATGAGGCCAATCCCGACTGGGCGCCGAACTTCAATCTCGGCTACAAGTCCACAACGCACGCTAAAAGAAGCGCGAGCAACAGCCTACCTTTGAAACAACGACGATGTTGCCATCACGAAGAGTTTTCACCCTTGGTGGCTCCACGAGGCCGCTTGTGACATAATTGTGAGCCTCCAAGGATTTGTAGCTCTTAAGCTGCTCCCGCGTCACGAAACTTGTCCCGTGAACAAGATAATCGTTGATATCCGCACGGTCTACGCTGGGATAGCAGCCAACATCGTTCGTGAACTGGTCATCAGAAAGCGCGAAGGGGTCGTCGCTACCGCATTTTGCGACTTCGATGTGGTATCTCCTGCGCTCGGGATCAGACAGCGACTTGGCGTAGTCGCTGAGCAGCATCTTTTCACTGCAGCAACACGGCGATCGCTTGCCAGGCAAATGACTAGATCCGTGCAACACGCAGTGGTAGGGGACAGTTCCAACGCCGTACTATCGTTAATGAAACACGCGATTACACGGAAGGCAAGGAAACACCACACAACACCTAGCGCGTACACACAGCAAACACAGTAGCAAGCATGGGTCGGCTGCTGCACGAGAACCGCAAAAATGGCGCCCAGCTCGGGGCACCGCAGCGCCACATTGCGGCTCAGTTTCAGTGCATACTCCCTATATGACGTCAGAGATCCCTACTTAAAGGAGGCTGTCTTTACAACGGATGCGTGAATTTCCTTGAAGTAATCATAGCAAGCAGCTTTCTTGTTAATTACTTCGGGTACTTTCGTGTAAGTATATAAAACAACCACTGACACCAGCCAGAAAAGCGAAAACAACTAGCCCAGCTACAAATGAAAATCTCAAAGGCCGTGCTTTTGCAGATTACTGACAAAGTGTAATGACGTCATCCTTTCCAGAAGTTACGTATAATTTATAATTAAATAATTGTCACATATAACTAAAAATAATTATTTTTGAATTTAATTTTACTCTTTAGTAGTATAAAGCAAGACAGCAAATATAAACGCAATATAATAATTTAAGCGTAAACGTAGTTTCGCCTTTCGCCGCTATCAAAACCGCGGGACGAGCGACTCCTCAAAAAAGAGGGAGGGTCTCTCGGAGCGTGTCTCCATGGCAACAGCGAAAAGATGGCAGCTTCTGCTCCGCGACCATTCCTATCCGCTGGTGTCCTCCTCAGGTTGACGTCCCAGGCGCGCTAACTCCGAAAAAGAGCTCAAACCTGCACCTGCTCAAGCTCGTGCGCCACAATAGCAGCGCCATGCGGGACAAACAGGGTGAGTCCGTGCGCTTCTGCACTTTCCGCGCGCGATCGGCGGAACGAAATACCTGCGCACCGAGAGATTCGCGCGCGCCGCGCCTGTTTGTGCCGCGGATCGTAGGGCTTCGGCGGCGATTCCGAAACACGATCGAGTGGAGCGCTCGCGCGCATCGTGCAAAGCGCGCCGCTTCTTGTTTATTGCCGCGCACATGCACCGCGGTCGAGAGCAGGTCCGGGGTTTTTTCACGAAGCAGGTCGTTATTGTGGTGCATTGACGTGTAGCTAGCTTTCGGGAAGAAACGCGCGCACTCCTTTCGGCACCCGGCGTCGCCTTTGGTTCACGCCTCTGCATTGGTGATGCTACGTGTACTTCAGGAAAAGCTAGCTTTTCCTGAAGTACACGTACCATTACTAATGCAGAGGCGTGAACCAAAGGCGACGCCGGGTGCCTAAATGTGTTCTCGCGCTTCTTCCCGAAAGCTACACGTTGGTGCACCGCAGTAAGTCCTGCTTCGTGAAAAACGAAACCCGAACCTGTTCTCAACCGCGGTCGGGTGGCTGTTATCGAGGAGGAAAGCTTATCGGTGAGGCAATTTGCATTGTGGTGGACGATGAGCTGAATATTGCGAAATGCATCTGTCATCACTGTTGCAGCCCGAATCGATACGGCACTTGTCGTTTTTACCGGTCCGTGTACAGTTGGAGCAAGCGACGTGTCTCCCAGCTTGCTGTTGAATCGATATTTTGAATCATCCTGGGGGGTTCCTCTGGTGATCCTATACGTGGAACTTAAAGCGTTCACCAGCTAGGCCGTGTGCCAGTTCGGTTTCTCTTTCCCGGACGATGTGTACGCTGCGCCACGGCGTTTCCTAACACGCGGTGACCGCGCGCCGTCACGCCCACTTTGTCTATACCGTAACCTCTCTCGTCAGGCTCGTTATGACGCGAGCGATAATGTGGTGTTCCGTAACTTGAAACGTTTTTTGTCGCAGAATGTTTTGTGCCTGATGTGGTGCTCACAATGTGAGCAGAAGAGGAAATCTGTGCCATACTCGACTTTTCGCTTGCCGTTAAAGCAGCAAAACAGCAACTTTTCATAATGCAAATGACATGGGAAAGTTCAAGGATTTTTTTTTTCATCTATTCTTATTTCTGTTTCATTCGCACTGCGACATGTTTTCTCGATATAAAGCGACGCTCACTGTGCCTAATTTTTTGCACTAAAGTGTGTCATCTTATGGTGAAATTCAGTTTTCATCGTACAGCATGTATACGTGTTTATCTTGCTAAGAAGTATGTCACTGCGTTGCGTACTTTCCTCCATGGGAGCGGCGTTCTATGGTCTGCTGAATATGTTGGTCTTGCATCAGCGCCAGAGGTGAGAGCGGGAGAAAGACACAGCAAGAAGTGAAAAAAAAAAAAAATGAATAAGGATATCATCATTGGCAGGCGTAATAGTCGCGACATCGCTGTCGCATCCTCGAACCAAGTGCCTGCAAACGTCTCATGATTACTGCTTTCATAACCCGCAATTCATGCGCCGACTATACAGACGAGTGCTGTTTGTTCTTATAATCAAACACCAGCGCTTGCCCGCTATTGAGGATAGAAAACAATGTTGTGTATTTATTTATTTATTTATTTATTTATTTATTTATTTATTTATTTATTTATTTATTTATTTCAGCTAGAGCGACGTGTACTACGCGATGTCAGTACATGTTAAAAGAGCCACAGGTGCACGGTCGAAATCATCCGGAGCCCGTCGCTATGGCGTGCCTCATAATGATATCGCGGTTTCGGGACGTGAAACCGCATAATTATTATTATTATTATTATTATTATTATTATTATTATTATTATTATTATTATTATTATTATTATTATTATTATTATTATTATTATTATTATTATTATTATTATTATTATTATTATTATTATTATTATTATTCCTTTAGTAACAAAGCCATCATGTCACTCCTTGCTGGCTAAAACCGCTATATAAATGTGCAGTCGTTTGAGGGGCCATTTATACAAACGTATCGCGTGTATTCGAATGCAGTTGAGCGCGTGTTCTCGCCTATTCTCGTATACAGACGAAATGTATTAATAGGCGCTGCAGTATTATGACCAGTATTATGCAGTATTATGACTGAGAACAAGAAGAAGATGGCTATCGCCTTCGAGTAGTCTTAGGTGACAAAACAAATGCAATAAGGGATCCTGTGAGTCCTTCACTAATCTACCATTTCCTCGCTTCGCGTGCCGCAGATGCTCGCTACACTATTCCATGTGCAGCTTGAACGGTCCTATTCTCCGCGCCGCGACGACACCAAAAATAATCCAGAATCCGGGCGAGCATGCAAGTTGAGCCGAGCTGTGCACGACTGTCACGTTGTCAGTGCTGTCGGAATGGTGCACATCCGCGAAACAAAGGAGGAGGATGAAGTCGAGAAGAGAAGTTCCAGCTTTTTCTTTTTCGTTAATTTTCTTTTTCCTGTTTCTGGCAGCTTTCCGCGTGCCGGAATGCGCTCGCGTGCTCCAGCAACGCGGAACTATAGCGGCATGCGGGCAACGCGAGTTGTCTGTGCGGTAAAACGCGCAACAGGTGCGTGCTGTATCGTATATTACGAGACGCCGGCCGCACGTATGGACGTAAATCTTTGCCGTACCTCTTTATTATATATCTACTTATTCATTTATCCGTGCGCAGAAAAAAGAAAGAAGATGGACGTATAGCTGCAGGGCTTTCGTTGGTGTCGCGTAATCTACGTACGTAAAGTGAACAGACTTTACCAACACGTGTGCTCTTGCCTGCGACGTGCTTTCATATACGTACGCAGCTTGTTTTCAATCTACCCCGTCCCTCATAATAAGAGTCGCTGCGTTTTCATTGAGCGGTTTCGTGGCTGCGAGGAAATTGAATGTGACGCATAACTCTCGCGAAGGCGGGTATCGAAAACCTGCAGAAGCTTTTCTTCTTTTTTTTTTTTTAAAGAGGGCGTTGCGTCGCTTTTGTGTTGCCTCCTGTCCCTTCCCACCTCCAGGAAAATAGGAAATTCTACGCTTCTGGCGCTGACACACACTTAACTCGGAATAAGAACTGCGTTGTGTAACCCCTTCCGATGCAGAGACGATGTACGTGGGTGTCGACGCGTCGTGGAAGTTGAGGGTGTATTGTTGGTGCTAAAGGGGAGGCAAATGCGTATGCGGTTCATTTTCATTTGCTCCATGTAAGCCACTCTGACCCGCACAGTTCTCACTCCAGTACCGTTAAGGTGCGCCGTATGTGGAACTGTGACATGGGAATGAGACGGGTATTCGAACGTCCATTTTTGGCAACATTCGTCATTGCATTTCCTCCAAATTCCGCAGTGACGTAGTTGGAAACAACTGGAACACCATCGGACGTTTCAAACCTGTACCTTGCAAAAGCTGTTATTATTATTATTATTATTATTATTATTATTATTATTATTATTATTATTATTATTATTATTATTATTATTATTATTATTATTATTATTATTATTATTATTATTATTAGATTGTGACACGTAGTACGTCTGTTTGTCTTGGAGCGGCGTTTTCAGGACATGTAAGAGTTGCCTAGGAATCACTGATAACGACCCATGCGCTGTTCTGGCGTACTTGACAGTTTCATGATGTCTCTAGTTAGTAAAATGGCCACAGGCTTCGATGTTGCTGATGACGAAAAATGACCTAATAGACACACATATTCTTCACGTAACTCTGCGATGACAAACGCTGATATTGATGTCGAACATTACCCCACCACGGTTGTCTAGTGGTTATGGTGCTAACCTGCAGACCCGCAGGTCGCGGGGTCGAATCCCGGCCGCGGCGGCCGCATTTTCTATGGAGGCGAAAATTCTAGAGGCCCGTGTACTTATATTTAGGTGCGCGTTAAAGAACCCCAGGTGGTCGAAACTTGCGGAGCCCTCCGCTACGCCGTCTCCCATAATCACATCGTGGTTTTGGGACGTTAAACCCCAACGATTATTATTATTATGCCGAACATTCCGTGGCAACGGAGCCATCCATTAGTTTACGCTTGAATGAGATGTTGACACATTTTAAACAAGCAATATGAATCCAACTGCGTTGCTACGACGTTTAGTATTTCATGCTTACTGCGAATACTTTATAATACCAGTGTTTTGTTCATAGTTCTTCGAGCAAACGTGGGTAAGTAAAATCTGAATGCTACAACGTCAACATATATGAAGCTGCGGTGCGTACTGTTAGTGCACGTGACATACATAATAAAAATTAAGTCTTAGATCTTTGTTCTAAAACGAGGTCTGGCTCGAATTTTTCATGAGTGCTGGTATGGAAGTTAGAACAGCTGTTGCACTCTCTGTCTATCCAGTTTCTGTTGAGTGTCTAGTTTCTGTTTATATTTTTTTCATAAGTTCTGTCACACTACTTGTACTCTTGTTTAATCAAATCGCAGGGAAGTTGATCAGATCTTATTGGGATCAGCATTTTCTTCTCATCGTTCTATCTTTCGCCAAGCATGGGCAGTGTTTTATTTTTATTTTATTTTATTTTGTAACAAAACGCACTGGCTAGATATGCGGTATTCCGCGAGCTTTTCTAGGCTACACAATGTGCGAATACGGCTGGATATAAAAATTCCGCATTTCCCGACTTGCCTGCAGTCTTTGGCTACCTTTCGGACGCTGTCGTTTTACGATGCCGGAGCGCCATTATCATATAAACTAATTTTGTTCACTCAGTCGAGGATTTACGGCTCTTATGCGACGCCTATGGTTACACCTAAAGTATACTTCAGTACGGAAGATCGCCAATAATCTGGTGTTTTGCACGAATGGTCGCGTTGAAGTCAGTTAAAGCTGCGCTATTAAGTCTCACTCTAGTAGCGTGCATTGTGCACGGGATGGGGACGTAAGCACGAGAGGAAAGTGACGACGTTTTATTTCCACGATGGAGGCGAAATGCCAAAACAGCCGCGTGCTTAGATTTAGGTGCACGTTAAACATACCCAAGTGGTCAACATTAATCCAGAGCCCCCCTCCCCCCCACCCACTACAAGGCGTGCTTCACTATAATATCGTGGTTCTGGCGCGTGTAACCTCACTGTCGATCAAATCAACGTCTTATTCGAATTTCTTCAGTAACCTCGAATGATTATGGCGGTACCATGCATAATCTTTGCGTATGATACATGAAATGATTCAGGGAACATTCAGGGAACTCCTTCCAAGAAGCTCCAAACAGCTCCCATATTCAATAGAGTGTCGTGGATGTTCAAGGCGAAAGCCTTGGATGTCTCATCAAACGCTAAAACTGTGACGTCGTCACGGGATGACGTCACATGATGATGACGTCATATCGCGTGACATCGACACTTGGTCAATGGTGGGCCGATCCCGAAGGCAGTGCAAAACCAGGTGACGTGCAGAAAGCTTGAGATGCCTGCGATCCTGGAGGCAATGCAAAGCCACGTTAGGTGCAGAAAGCTTTCGGAGGGGTGGAGGGGGCGTTGCGGGATGGCGGGGGCGGGATGAGTACTTCGAGTAAGAACAAAAAGATGAGGGATTCCACCTTCGAGTCGTCTTAGGCGATTGCATAAGGAACCCTGTGAGTTTTGCGAATAATAGAAAGAAATCAAGGGCGGACGCCGTTCGGCGCACGCATAACAAACAGACAGGAATAGCCACATATACCGAGAAAAATCGAAGTTCGCATTCGCGCGCACAGAAGCGAAGCGACGGCGACGCGCCTCGGTAATGTACACTGACTCGCAGTGTGCCGACTGCGCAACGAAAACATTGCGAAATTCCCTGACCCGCCACTGCAATAAGACGCCTTTAGCTTTCACGTCACTCGCAGGCGTGACTGTGACCCCCTCGCGTGTACAGATTTAGCGAGCCGTCGAAGAAAACGTGACAAAACGTGACAGCGACAGCTGTACAAACACGAGGACCGCGACGGCTGCTGTGCGTGCACGTTGCCGTGCTTTCACGTGTGCATGGGTTGGTATTCTCGAACTGTCCAGAACGCTTGATCGATAGCCAGCCTTTTCTTTCTTCGTCTTCTATTTCGCTTTGTCGCTTCTTCCTTTCCGCTGGAATCGGGCAATAAGTTGACCTGCAGATCGAAGCAAGGTTTTATCGACACTGGCGTGTAGCTCGATATCAACTGTCGTCCTGTTGCCATGGCAGCGATAAGTACCCTAATGTATAACAGAACTAAAGAATATGTTTATTAAAAAGGGACGTTGGACTTGGCCTTTTCAGGAACGAAGAAGGTAAAAGTGGGCAGAAATAGAGAAAACGTTGTCTTATAGATAGCATTGTCTGGCGTCAAGTGTCCAGGAATGCTTTTGCGTGCCTTAAATTCATGACTGCGGTTTAGCACGCCCGCCGCGGTGGCACAGCTGCGCGCGTTCGACTCCAGACAACGACGGCCAGATTTCGATGAGGGACAAGTGGAAACACACCCGTGCAGTTTGATTTCGGTACACGTTAAAGAACCCCGTTGTGGTCGGAAGTATTCCGGAGTCCCCCATTACGGCGTCCCTCATAATTATGGCGTGGTTTCGGCACTTCAAACTTGATAATTTAATGTTTTAACAGCAGAGCTGTTCACATTAGCCGTTGGTTGTAATCCGCGAACAGAAAGCTATCATCATCACGAAAAGGCACGCGCTTATGTTCGTACTCTGCTTCCTCTTCTGCTTCGCTCCCGCAACACGCGCGCCGATTTGTCCGGCGTGGGATGCAATAACTCTGATGGGTGAGAGAACGAGTACAGAGAGAGAGAGAGAGAGAGAGAGAGAAAGAAAGCGAGAGACAGAAAGAAAGAGAGATGGAAATTCTTGGCGAAAAAATATTCTTGACGAGGCGGGATTCGAAACCGCGTACCCACGATCCGAAGGCGACCATTGTAACCATTCGGCTATCTAGGCACTCTAGCAGAGCAAAACATAGCCTTGTATAGTGTAGTATACCAAGGGGGTGGGCGAGGGAAGTGAGAGTGAGGTGTAGAGATGTGAGGAGAGGGCTATAAGGGGGAGAGAGAGTAAAGCATAGCATAGAAAAATAAAGAGAAAGAGCGAAATAGAGATAAAGAAAGAGGAAGCGAGAAATAGAGAGAGAGAAAGGGAAGAAAGAGAAAAAGAGATAGAAGGAGCGAGAAATAGAAAGAAATATACGGAGAGACAAAGAAGACATAGAAAAAATAAAGAGAAGAGAGGGAAAGAAAGAAAGAGAAGAATAAAGAGAAACAAAGAACGTCGCCCAGCACCGCACTTCCTTCAGGCTCGGCACCCCTAGTGCGACGCTGACTTGTTTTTTTTTCTTCTTCTTCTTCTTCAGCACGACCACGTGGGTCGCATGCATGCTCTAGCCATGTAACTGAGGTACCTGGCCCAGTTACAGAAGACGATACGTGTCTATTCCTTTACTATAAGTTCCAACAAGAATCCGAAACAGCGTCAAGAACCTTCAGCTCGTTATGAACCGCTTGCCTTGCACCGTCTTTGCTTCGCTGTGAGTACTGTAGACCGCGAAACTTGAGCGGTATGCGTATTCCACGCGTTTTATGTCACGTGATCCAATCCAAATCCAATCTTATTGTCTAACTTGAGGTGCATGCGCTGTATCGCAGAGAACGACAATGTACGAAATACTCATTGTCAGTGTTATGCCATTGTACCCCAAAGTATATGAGTATATCTCCGTGACCCCGAGAAACGAAGGTCACTGCGCTTAAATTTGAAAACTGGTCTGCTTAATAAAGACGATAGCACCCGCATTCTTAGATTATTTCGACCGTATACACGTGCAGCCAGGCGCATACGCTGTGTGCCGTAATGCGCTGCGTCTTTGTCTTCAACTATATAACGTTAAGCATTGAGGCAGAACGGGAACAGAGATACGTAAGAGGTCAATGTCCCTATAACAGAACCTCGGTGCAGCAGTACTGCCAGTTCGTTCACTACTACTTTAGCTCATTCCGTTCTCAACGCCTTTGCCATCCCGGACGTGACATTTACGAGCGAATGCCGTTTCCATTGCATCGGCTTCGACGCTATAAACCACAAACGAGCGTTCTCTCTCGGCCAAATCCTTCTGTAATTCCCCTCGTGTGTATACTTCGCGGTGTTTCCGGCGCTGAAGAGATCAGTCGTGGGCTGTAATCCGGTCCGGCGTCCTGCACAATGTCCGGATTACCGGCTTACTGGCGGCCAGCCAACTCTTGGATTCGCATTGGAATTACACGCACACTGAGCGCGCGACCCGCGTAGGTGCTGCGTTTATTTTGGTACCGCGCGGACAGCGGAAGGAACATTTTAAGATGTGCGAGTTGCTAAGTGCATTGAAGATTTAGGAACCCCGGTTCTTCGCCCTTTGCTCTTTTTTTGTCTTACCTTCGTTACGCGGCTCGTGCGCTCGACAGAAACGCGTGCAGGTTACCAGGGTGCCCCAGCTAATGTTAGTCAAGGAAAGTGTCCGTGTAAATACCTAGTTATTTTTCTCTAATTAGTCAAGATGCTGTTGCACAAATATAGCATTGTTCTCGAGATAGAGAAGAAGGTATAGACCTCAACCTGGCGCTCTCGGTGGTGTGGGCGTTTATTTCGAGAAGGCGGACTAGCTTTCACTCCCCTTTCTCCTCTCTTACCCACGACGCTGCGCCGTGCTCCCTTATGGGTTGTTGCAGAAATAAGCGCTTTTCCTAACACCAGACCACTATTATTATGGACCGCTATTCTTTTTCGTAACTCCTGTCCTGTCAAAACCGCGGCATTCACGGTGCTACATACTACACCAAGTAGTTATAGATCCTTTTTTTTCAATTCCTTTATTTTAATGCTTGTCACGACGTCTGCACATCTGTTTATTTTTCTATTTTAGGGATGAAGTTTGGTGTTTCTTAAATAATCAGATAGGTACATTATCCTTGGCTTTCGATAGTTGCCACAGTTGGTGATTTTACCGAGCGCGCTTTTATATAACCTAATTAAAGGCGGCGCAGCGCTCATCCTTCACTGTTGCGTCATCTTCAGGCGCAATTCCCTTTTCGAGAGATTCGTATACGTTGGTCCTGGAATTCAAGGGCCTCTGATGAAATCTTCGCTTTCAAATTTGAGTTCGCCGAAGCGAAAGTTTAAGTACTTGCCGGGAGCGCGAACAATCATGCATTACCAATTTATCTGAACAGTTCGGCAGACTTATTTTCCATCGAGCATTGTTTCGCTACGCGTATGTACCAATCTAAAGTGTGGTTCTGAGCGACTCGTGCGCTCGATTCATTCTTGCGTCCTTATACAATCTGCTTGCAAATCCTGCGGCGAAACTGGCGCGGCCGTCTTTGCCCTAAGTGGTATAACAGTGCTGTGTCGCAATGACCCCGGTCGTGCGTGTCATTGACATTTTCTGCGACAAACGTGCTCCTCCAACTTACATCGGAGCCTGAAAGAGGGGCGGGAGCGAGCGGCAGCTTTGATTAAATGTCACGCGTGGTCGACCCCAGGATGCGATGCGTGTGTGGTCAAGAGATCGTTAACGGTACGCTTAGCATGCGTGAAAGGTCACTTGAAATGTTGGACGGGCTGGGTCTCTGTCCGAGATTATATGACTCGGATGATCTGGCTTCCCGTCTCTCTTTGATCAGCTGCGTATACGTGCCCGCGTGTGCGCATGCACGCGTGCATGCATGTGCGAGCGTGTGTGCGTGTTTGTTTGTATGTGCGTGTGTGTAAGAGGGAAAGAGAGAGAGAGAGATAGTAAAGATGGAAGCGGCTACATAGGTTCTAGTAAGCATAGCCGTTTTCATTGCAAATGCGGCACGCTGAGTCGTGCTTGCTGCAGAAATATAGCGTCGTTTCTTCATCTCAACTCTCCTCCTTCTCCACACTGCGGACCATGCCTAACATGCTTGTCTATATGCCTAACATCATGAAAGTTGTCGCATGTCCGTAAATCACCTGAACGACGGGACATTCATTTCTAAAAAGAAAACGAAAATGAAAAACAAAAGGCAAATTGGCCACGTGCTCACGACATCACATTGCAAGCGTTGTCCGTGGTACTGAATTATTTGTTCATTGATACTTGCATTCTCCGTCTGCGGTGTACCAAATCAACGTTGCGACTCTTCCGACTTTTGCCCATGTTTCTCTATTCATTCACGCACATACGCAGCAGGTTGTCCATACGTTATGTCGATAGATAAGCCATTCGCTCTTAACCTATAAATGTCGGAACAGTCTTGTCAAGCACAGTAAACTATGAGTAGCGTGCAAAAGAAGAAATCTCAAGTTTGACAGCTCGCCTGCTTTCATTGCCGCTGCACGAAACTTTCCGCTGAAGCAATAAACCAAGAAAGGAAAAAGAAAGACCGAGGGTGTACATACAGTATCGACTTAATACTACCGCATTTAAGAATGCCAAGGGCGAAAACGTTGAGTACAAACGATATGGCGAGCGCGGAATGCGCATGTTTCTGCTGTTGCCTATAATTGCTGGCGGAAAGCTTCTCGCGTGATTCCCGTGTGCTGTGGCGGCTCGCAATCCATTCGCCCTCGAAGGATCGCTCGATCCCGTTGGTGTGGCCATCCGCCTTGTACTTCGCCGTATCATATTTTTTTTTTCTCTTGGCTTACTGAAATGCCCCTTGGAGGACTTCCAGCTCGCAATGTGGCCACTATACCCCCTTCAGACACGAATTATGATACACGGTCTGCACATGCATCAAATTCGCATGGTATGATTTCAAGACGCTCACCATTACATTCCAAGAAAGAAAACAAAGGAATGTGTTGTTTCTTCTGAATTTCATTAAAAAATGTTAATTAGCGTGTAACTAATTATCTAATTATTCTGCCATCAGTCAGCTGCAGTACTTGCATAAAAAGAATCAACTATTAGGCCCGAAAAGCATGCACACTTGCATTGTTGGTTGTATTCGTTTCGAGCGGAGAAAAAAAATACTCTTGACGTTGGTCCTGGAACGCGCGGCACGTCGAACAATCATCTAACATAGTAGTGTCTCGAGCAAAGTGATCTTGTGGAGCAATACGCAGGGCAATGAAGTAAAATGACCGCTAGTTGTCTAATTAGGAAGCGTGGACGAATGTGCGCCCTGAGTTTCAGGCCATTTGAAGAGAAACGCGGCGTGGGACGCGCCTCCGAAGTTCGCGTCCCCAAAAGAGGACGCCGTGTCGCAAAGGGATACGTGATTGTTTGCGCTGCACACGCCATGATTGCAGCTTGCCGCAATCCATGCTCATCGTACATGTACATCGTCAGGTTAGCCGCTGAATCCACGTGTTGCATATATAAATGAAGCGTGGGATCGAGTTCCGTAACTTCTAACCTTTTTCGTGTAATTTCCTTGGGTAACCCGCTGTTAGCATATAGGTATACAGTCGGGGAGCTATACCCGCATCGCAAGGGAATTGTGTGTAATCCCATTCCCCATCCCTACACAGAGTATCCTGCCAGCGGTATACAGACGCCAGCAAAAACCTGTTTTTTCTAATGAAGAGTCTCTCTCTCTCTCTTTCTGTATATTGGGGAGCGGGGCGGGATGTCAAGAAAGGATTTACCGGAGTTAGTGAGCGATATCACTCACTAACTCACATTCACTCGCTCACCCACTCGTTCATATTAACGAGTGGGTGAGCGAGTGAGTGAATGTGATATATATGTTTGACTCTTGGCTTGCGCGGATCTGAGATTGATACGAGAATCTGCTTGGACGATACGGCATTACATGCTTCAATCATTCGGAAGCAATCTGTTCGGAACGCTCGCCTGCGACCGTGTTGCCTTGGAATTCTTTCCTTGCAGTTTTATCCGTTTCTTTCGGTCCGTACCACCTCCGATATTGACCGCGGTGATTGTGTGGGGCGCAGCCGTTTGTGCGACCGAGCCAATCGAGAGTGGAGAGTAAGAATGGAAAACATATATTGTTAGTTTGCAATGACAAACGCACAGGCTGCTGAGTAAACTGTGGGAGGGCGCATCTATGTAAAAAACAAACGGCTCCACTTCTTAATATTGCGGAAGTCCTTGTCTCTCTCCTTACATCGAATGTGCAATGTAAATAAATATTTCTCTGACTGTGACCTCCGTGGTTAGCTCCGGCAGCGCGCCGTCGCGCTGCTGAAGCTAATCGCCGAGGCCACGCTTTGACTAAAGAACGCGATCTGTGTTCCTCTATTTTTTTACGAATGAGAATGCATTCGGTACTGGAATTGGTATTCGAAAGTTGCTTTCCCCGAATATTCGATCAGAGATTTCCACTGTTGGAACATCCCTGCTTGCAAAGTGGCATGGAAGGCTTCGAGCTTTTAACTGCCGTCGCAGTTAAGATAACTGTACTGGGCAGTTTGCCCGGTAACATTACATGAAAAACTTCAGCGAGAACGAATGAACAAGAAAAATGAGAAAATGTAATGTGCGCACAAGACGATCGAGCTCACTGTCTAAGGAAGTGCAGCCGAATAGCGCAGACGTTCTGGCGAGGATTTCTCGCGCAGTGATTTGAGTTTAACTGCTTTTTCTTTAGTACTAATAAAACTTTATCGCTATACTGTGATTCGGCGTAGGCATCGTATATACCTGGAATTCGAATCTGTGAATTCGGATCTGCAGGTTTCGTATTCAGGAAATAATGTCGCTCGTAAGCCTTCCTCTCGCGTAAGTATACTGAAATTCTAACGTTCCTTCTGAAGTACGATCTCGTGATAACTGTAGTAAAAAAAAAAGAAGGAAACGTTTACGAAATGGCCGACAAATCCCTCGAAGAAGTAATGTCCCAGAATCCTGTCTGAACGCTCCGAATATCTGCTTACAGAAGTTTTGGTGAGCTACATGACGCGAAGGAATAACTCCTTCTTAGTTTAGAATTACGAGGAAACTCTATCCCTCTTTCTTGTACTCATGCAGCTTTGCTGCACCGAGTGAATAAGTATAATGTGACAGGGCTGGCGGCGTTTGCCTCGATGCCCTCTCTCGTGATGCGCCATCGACTTCGCCAAATTCGCGCCCGGAGATCCGGTAATGCTTGTCGGTTCCGGTTACAAAACGCTCGTTTTCGTTTTCCTCTTTAGGACATCCTCTCGTAAAGGCGATAGACGAACGTTCGCCTTGAAGGATTAGAGTGTGTTGCTGCTTCTTTTTATTATTATTACAATCACTAATCTTGCTCCAGGCTGTTTCGAACAGTTCCTTCTTAATCCCTTCGAGTCGTCGAAACACTTTCTTTCTCTTTCCCTTTCTCGGGAGCGAAGTACAAACCGAACACCCGAAAGTAGGTCGTATCGAAATACACATCAGACCGCAGTATAGGTACATGTACAGACATACAGACACAGCGATGGTATGTAGTGGGGAGGAAGCGGAATCACCAATTGGGAACAAAGTTCGCGAACGACGGACGACGCCCCCGGGCGTTCGGCGGCACATTTCAGCGGGCCATATTAGAAATCCTCGGGAAGGGGATTGGCGGGGATTAGTGTAGAGTGTGTCGTCGGGCTGCTCGCCTTTGCTTCGTTCTCATTCGGGAAGACGTAAGTACAGGAATGAGAAAGAGAGAAGCTGGTGTGAGGGAGGAGTGATCAAAGACGATGACCTTGGCCTTTCTAGGGGGAGGACGTGTTTGCATATATAGTGCCTTCTCTCTCCTTCGACGAAGAGTTGCCGCGTGCGCCCATGGCTACTGATCATTGGCACTCGTTTGCCTTTTCTCCCTTCCTCTTCCTCACATCTCTTGAGCTCACATCGCTGGAAGCAATCTTGTTATTGCCGGAGAACACATCGATCTTCTGCTGCGTGCCCGCGCCGGGCTGGGAAAGTGCCGGACGTACTGCACGCTTCTCGTATACGCGTGCAGAGTTCGGGCGCGATGATTGGGGCCACTTCATGAAACTGGAGCGGTGATGACATGTCAAGATTTTTTGTTCTCTTCGCTATCTTGTAAGCTGTAAATAAGGATAGGCATGATTAGACGCAGCTTGCACTTCAGCTTGGAGGAACGGGTGTTAGAACTCCCATCAGTGCGCATGCATGCATACACGCGTGCGTGCGTGCATGCGTGTGTGCATGCGGCGTGTGTGTGTGTGTGTGTGTGTGTGTGTGTGTGTGTGTGTGTGTGTGTGTGTGTGTGTGTGTGTGTGTGTGTGTGTGTGTGTGTGTGTGTGTGTGTGTGTGTGTGTGTGTGTGTGTGTGTGTGTGTGTGTGTGTGTGTGTGTGTGTGTGTGTGTGTGTGTGTGTGTTCTAGTGAACAACTGAGAAGGGAGGAAGTTTGGGCGTGTTGGTATTTCATCGTACGGCAGAAACCGCCAAAAACGAACATGGGGCGAGATGAAAACAGCACAAGCGTTCTAATGAACAGCAGCATACTCCTTTTCGTCAACTGGCGTAGCTGCTGTTTGACCATGTGTTTATTTAAAGAAACCTAACGTAATGACTTTGGAATGTCGCCACGCACGCGTTTGTATATAATATAGGCGCGTGTAGACCAGCTGGTGCGGCGTTTAGTTGGCCTATACAATCGTTCATCCTCGTGGTTACCTTTTTTTTTCTTCCCTTTGCCGCACAGCTCTAGAGAATGTTCGCATCTCCTACAAACATATATCTAGTCTGCCGCGCAGAGTCGACCGCAGCGCAGCTGGAGCTCCATCGAAAGCCAAAAGGAGAAGTCATTAGCGGTGGCATGCGCGCTTGGCCGAGCTCTCCGTTCTCCATCCCCACTTTTCCCTGGTCGATCCGCGAGGAATAACCCGATTAAGCCAGCCGTCTGACCGTCCACCATTCCACGGTCCTAGGGACCTGTGGGCGACGATAACGAGAAGCAACACTGACTAGATGGGGTAGAAGAGAGAGAGATACGATAGAAGGGATTGAAGAGCATGTCTTGGAAGCGTCGGAGTTCTGTTACAGTTTACGCTTTGGCGAAGGGTAAAGATGGGGATAAATAGAGGTAGATAGTGGCAAGATAATGATATGTTTGTGTTGAACAAGCATGGTGTACGTGCCTGCCCTGCTGTAGATGTATACGTATAAGGTTCACTGTGCTTGGCAGGCACTGCTGATTCAAAGATTAGATAGATAGATAGATAGATAGATAGATAGATAGATAGATAGATAGATAGATAGATAGATAGATAGATAGATAGATAGATAGATAGATAGATAGATAGATAGATAGATAGATAGATAGATAGATAGATAGATAGATAGATAGATAGATGATGATAGATAGATAGATAGATAGATAGATAGATAGATAGATAGATAGATAGATAGATAGATAGATAGATAGATAGATAGATAGATAGATAGATAGATAGATAGATAGATAGATAGATAGATAGATAGATAGATAGATAGATAGATAGATAGATAGATAGATAGATAGATAGATAGATAATCTGGATGGATGGATGGATGGATGGACGGACGGACGGATGGATGGATGGATGGCCCGGGGGCCGTGTTCTTGATCGATATTTATCCAGGAATATACATTTTAGTTTGTTCCTTTGCTTTTTTTTTTTCACTGTTCTCTCTGGGCCAGAGGAAGCAAACGTGACGATCGCATTCCGTCGTTATTAATTTCAAGTCCCACAGACACATAGTTCTTGAATGTACACCCCCGTCGCTCCAGTGAGGCTCCGCGGTGGTTAACGTTACGTCACGCGAAAGTGAAATATGGTTAACTTAGCGAGAGTACGTTACACGCCGAAATCGGTTGGCCAAGAACACGCGTCCCTGGCATCGCCTTCGCGGTGTGCTCCGCTCTTTCACGCCGTAGACGCGCCCGAACCAACAAGTGGCTGCTTCGTCGAAGGACGAAAGTGTGTAACAAGCACTCGGCATTCGCCTTCGCGTTTGTGCTGACCACTCTGTTATCAGTTATACAGCAGGCAATGACATAGCGTCTTGGTCAAGTTATCTATCTTCCTCATGTTCACTTACAAACAAACAAATAGAATCGGAGGAAGAGACAAAGGAATCGACCCTGTACCGCCACCACTCCTCTTCCACTTCCTCGCATCAATTGCAGCGATGAAGCTCGCTCGCCAGGAGAAAAAGAAAATGGCTGTATAACCCGCGAAATCGCGACCACTCTCGAACGCGCGTGCGTGCTTCGGAGAGCGCCCTGTGCCTCGATGAGAATAGATAGAAACGGGGAAGAAGAGGAGAGAAAAACGCGAGAAGTCCGGAGGAAACACCGGCAGCTGGGAAGACTCCAAGTTTCGCGCTGTGGCCCGGTGGCCGCGCGTTGCAGACGTAGAGAGAGCGAGGAGCCTGCCTTTCGCGGTCGAATAACAAGGCTTGGAACGACGACGACTGGAGCGGAAGCATGCACCAGCCACTGCGCAACGACACCGAGGGAGGTCCTTCGTCCGGGGTTTGCGGCACAGGGAGGAGGAGGAGGAGGAGGAGCAGGAAGTCGAACGAGAGAGAGAACGTGTTGTCTTAACGAGCAATCCACCCTCCAAGACGTCTCCCAACAACAATGGGTTGTGTAAGCGAAGAAGCGAGCCCGACGACGCCGAGGCAGAGGACAAACGCGAGGACGTTAACGAGACAGAGAGAGAGAGAGAAGGATGTGGGGTGTCGCGTCACATGCGGGCTCACGTTGGGGCGAAGCGAATAGGTTCAACGTTAGCGGCGGCAATCTTATCATTGACGGCCACCCGGGAAAAAACGCTGCGACGACTCGGGGAAAGCCACTGGGTGCTGTTTCGGAGGGGGCGTACGTGGGTGTTTGTATTTTGCCAATAGCTTTGTTTGTTTGTTGTTTGTTTCGAGAGGATATGGCCACCCGGCCGCTCTCTTTCTCCCTGTGCACCTTTGTGTGGAGGGAGAAAAGGGCGGCGCGGAGGTATGTAGTACGTGCCCGTGGCAGCGAGGAGGGGGCCGCTCGTTACTCCCGGTGCTAATTAGCGAAAGGGCGCTGCTGCCGTTCGAGCGGAAACAGGTGCCCCCGAGTCCTTTTCTCTCTGTGCAATCCGTTCGTTTAGTGCGAATACCACCTTGCTCAGCGTTCCGTTCGGTTCTGCGCGCTGCCTGTACGCACGTCGCGACTCCGGTTAAAACAGCGCTGTCGTTTAGCGTGAAAGGCGCCGCTTTTTGTGACACACTGTGCAAACCCCGAGGCGTGTTTTGGGCGCGGCTCCAAGTGCTGTTCCGACGAACGTGCGTGCGTTCGTAAGTGCTCGATCGGCGGGCGAGGCAGTTAGCCCATCCACCCACCCTCCTGATGGGCCGAGGCGCTCAACTTGAATCGATAGGTCGTAGTCTCGTGGAATGCTTGGCTGTCTGCTCCTTTGATCGCTGAACACTGAAGAAACACCTGGGCTGGAAAGAAGTTTTCCCGGTGGAGTTAACGCTGCATTTGCGACGCGACGAAAATGCGAAGCTTGTGAACTTTGGTGCTTCCACAAATACAGTTCTTCCATCACTTCTCTTTCCAACCTCCGTAATAAACACACCATAAAAGAGAAGTGGCACAGTTGGCGAGCTCGCTTCGCATGTCCGACAATCCATCACGCATTAGCGAACTCAGACTTACTCCATCTTAACCGTGACGTGATAGTCCTTTTTTTAATTGCGAAGCATCTCTTAGCCAACCCTAGGCACTTTGAGCTTTCCTATCTATCTATCTATCTATCTATCTATCTATCTATCTATCTATCTATCTATCTATCTATCTATCTATCTATCTATCTATCTATCTATCTATCTATCTATCTATCTATCTATCTATCTATCTATCTATCTATCTATCTATCTATCTATCTATCTATCTATCTATCTATCTATCTATCTATCTATCTATCTATCTATCTATCTATCTATCTATCTATCTATCTATCTATCTATCTATCTATCTATCTATCCGCTTACGTCTGGGTGCTCTCGTGATCGCTTCTTTACCTTGGTGTAGTCCGAAATTGGCATGGGAGGCTAAGAGGATTTGACGAATATGACTGTCTGGTCATGACATGAATAA
The DNA here is from genome assembly GCF_013339695.2 of Rhipicephalus sanguineus. Classification (NCBI taxonomy): domain Eukaryota; kingdom Metazoa; phylum Arthropoda; class Arachnida; order Ixodida; family Ixodidae; genus Rhipicephalus; species Rhipicephalus sanguineus. The sequence continues at coordinate 145,358,802 of NC_051178.1, read as the reverse complement.
CGGCCCCGCCACGGTGGTCTAGTGGTTATGGCGCTCGACTGCTCACCCGAAGGCCGCGGGATCGAATCCCGGCCGCGGCGGCTGCATTTTCGATAGAGGCGAAAATGTTTGAGGCCCGCGTACTTAGATTTAGGTGCGCGTTAAAGAACCCCAGGTGGTCGAAATTTCCGGAGCCCTCCACTACGGCGTCTCTCATAATCATATCGTGGTTTTGGGACGTTGAACCCCAGATATTATTATGACATGAATAACGTGAAAATCCTGTCACGTACGTCGTCAAACCCTTTCCTCCAGACACGTGTGGCTCATACCTGTTTACCACGTGCCGCGGTGTACGGGTGTGCGCCACAGGTGATTGGCCGTTTGTAAATACCCAGGAACGGCGAGAACAGACATTGGTAATTTAAATGCGAGAGCGTTTTAAGGAAAAGTGACATCGGCAGTGTTGACCCGACGAGTGCAAAGATTAAAAATTAGGATTTCACCAGGAATTTAACCCAAGCATTCTGCGTGGCAGCCAGGTATTCTACCACAGAGCCACGTCAGGTCTAGAAACTGCTTTGGAAAAACGCACTATGGAGGCGTAATGTAAGTGCAACCTCAATTGCGGTTGTTGTGCTCGCTCTCTAATTTTATAACAAAGCAATAAACGCTCTATATGTACTCCTACAATACAGGTGTCATATCAGATTAACGTCTGTGGTTTCATTGTTGGCTCCGCTTTTATAGCAGTCTAATAAACATTACATTTGTATTCCTATGATTCAGCAAGCTAAATTCAAGCGTCGCTCGACCCCGGAGGAATACGCTAACGAAAGTTACGTATGACATGCACATCATCCCACCGTAAAGTGCACTTCATTTCGATATGTGCTCTAACGTGACTGCTGAAGTTACGTATTACCGTAAGTTACCCTTTAAACGTCAGTGTTGTCGATCCACCTTGTAATGGTTGGCTCAAGCAAAAAAAATGCAGCATAGAACTACTCGCTGACTGCTTCGCATGATACCGATTCCAACAAGGCGTGGGCTCTGCGGAATCTTTTTTTTTGGTACTACATAGCTGTCCTCATTTTTCTTTTTGTTATACTTATTGTTGGTGATACATACCTTCCGCCATGTGACAGTGTTTTATGTCTGGATATGTAAGAGTTATGAGTTACTTGTGGACCGGGCCAGCTCAGTTTAAGATAAGGGGCCTTGCAACACTTTTTCGGCATGGTCAGAGAACACTGCCGATCGGTAGTCGAGGCTCCCGAGAACACGCGAGCCAAACTTTATAGAACAGCACGCGGGGCCTGGGATTTACAATAAATTCTCAATGTCAGCTAAAAATCGCTTCCTCTTCTCTCGACAAATGATGCTATTGACTCAAGATCACTGCGTCACTGACACAAGTTCTGCGTCATTGGCTGATATGAACATTGCGCGCTCGGTAGTTACTGCGGCCGCCGCGGGAGGCCGTCACTTGTCCGCGCGCGTGCGCGATTGTACTGAAAGTACGCCGCGCGTTCGAAGAAAAAAAAAAGAAACGAAAAAGTGCTCAAAGTCACGAGGCGCGCCTGAAGCACATTCTTCACCCGTGCCACCCCTCCCTGCTTAGCTTCCAGCGCTTTCGTCAGGACGAGAGAAGAGAGAAAGCAATTACAGCGTGCGACAAATCTTTGTAACTCCGCTCGTACTGGACGGATTCTAAAAATTTTTGCGGTGGTAGATTCGTGAGGAAATAAGCTCCTTTAGTGAAGCCATTCCGTGGCTACTTGGAAAAATGTTGCAGGACCGCTTTAATTGAGATAGAGACTCGCTGTGTTAGCCCGTTGTATATCTCCCTGCGCAGTCGTGCTCCATGTATCAGGTTTAATTCCGGCTGTGGAGGCCGCGTTTTGATGGAAACGAAATGAAAAAAATACAGAAACGCTTGTAAGTACGTGTGTTTATATTCGGGTTCACGTTATCTAAGAACCACATGCCAATGGTGTAAACGTCGCAAAATTAAGTGAAAAGCGGACGGACGGAAAAAACTTTATTAAGAAAAAAAAAACACCTGCAAGGTTGCCGGCCCGGGCTCAGGCCACCCGGGCATTATGTGTGGTGAGGCATAGCCTTTCCACCGCTGCCCGGGCCCGCTGGATTGCTCACAGTTGTTCTTGTAGATCTGAGCTAGTCAGAGCGCTTAGCCATCGCTCCTCGAGAAGGTCCGGTCCTATGTTGTCGTCTTTGTATATTGTCCTGATCCGTGTGCATTTCCATAAGATATGTGCCATATCTGCGTGTTCGTGCTTGCAGAGCATACAGCTCGCTTCTGGGTATTGTCTGGAATTTACTGTGTTTAAGTGTACTGGATTTGGGAAAGTTCTGGTTTGCAATCTTCTCCAATCTGTTTCTTGAGATCTGTCTAGTTGTTTGTGTGGTGGTGGGTATTCTTCTCGTTGCTGCTTATAGTGTGCCAGTATGTCGTGGTACGTGATGAGTCTGTCTCTGTCGTCTTGAATCGCTACTTCGTCATTGTCGCCGCCTCCGTCTTCCCCATCGCTTCCACCGCAGTCGTACATCCTTCCGGGGTGGATGAGAGGTGTGAGCGCGTTCGCAAGAGTGGCGAGGCGATCTTGTCGGTACATATTGGGTAAAGCTGGTTAAGCGCAGAGAAATACAGGGAGAGGCGTTGAGCGAAGTATGCAAGTTTGACTGTCTATAGTATGTTAGTTTAAATTTACGGTAACAACAACAACAACAAACAAAAACTCAACGCTACAGCGGAAGGACAACATAATAGGAGTGTAACGACATGAGAAGCCGCGTATGTAAAGTGTGGGTAGAGCTGTAATTCAACTTTTTGCACTCCGCAGCTAACTCTGCCGTTGGCAAAGCTGACGGGTTTCAACTATGCAAGCACCAAGATCTCCACAGCTGTATTAACCCCAGCATACCGTGTCCACAGAACTGAAGCTTCTGTATAAATGTAAAACGTTTCTGTAAGTAAACCAGTGGCATCCGGAGGCGTAAATTGTGCGAAGTACTTCGTGCGAGTACGAGCTCGCAGACTATATGCACTTCACTCCACTCTGATGGATAGCCCCAGGGGAGGACAGTGTATACACCGGGGAGACTCGCGCTTCTGTTAACAACGGATGTATCACGTCTCTCGTTAGCCTTCAGAGGGCGCCGGCGCGCCCTTTCTGGGCGGATAGTCAATCTAGGAGAGTGTGCGCGGCCTACAATTCCCGCGGCGCCGCCGCCTTCGTGCTATGCGGGCACCGAGGAACATCGAGAGTTGTGTGTATACATGTTTACATGGCCATTCCAGTCATTGCGAAAGAGTGGATCGGTGTCCAGAATAAGGGGCCCACTGTCACGCGAAGGGATTTGCGTTGATGGCCGTCTATTACCGCCGAGGACTCCTTCAGGTCCTTGTACACAGGTCGATCACGTCGAAAAAAAAAAACATTCTCGGATGTAACAGGGCGTAAAACTGTCATCTCAATCTGTCGGCTGCACAGAGTGTTGCACTGGCCCCCAACTTTCCTCTTACGAGTAGCGACCTGCGAGGGTGACACGTCGTGAGAAGTTTCTGCGTCTCCCCTTTGGGGTTTGGAGTCGTACGAGGTGCATCGAAGCGTCACGGAGATCTTCGTGAACTGATTATTATGCTTTGCGCAGATGAACTTCAGATGACCCGCACGTCGACAACAGACGTTGAGTAGATAGTGTCTGCATCGGACGGTATTACTTGAGTGTAAGCCTATAGCGAGAGGCGACGAATAATGAGCCACTTAATCGGTGCTGTAGAGGTGGCTCTTTTCTACGTTTTTGGTGGCGTATAAAATGCGTAGTTGTTACGCAAATAGTTTGAATGGTTTTCGGCAGATGGCTTGCGCTGAATAAGAAATAAGATTCTGTATATTCCACTGCATTCCTTTTCTTGTTCTTTTGCTTGCTGACGAAACGTCGCGAGAAAGTATTATTCGACCAATAGAAATTTATTAGTTTAAAGACTCCGTCGGCAGTGGAGTAGCCAGGGGGTGGCACACCGGGCCCGTGCCCCCCCCCCCCCCCGACATTTTTTTTTTGCCATAGCATACGGAGCACAAAATGACGCTCGACCACATCTGCCTGCCCGGCCCCCACTTCAGATCAAGGAGGTGCCTCTTCCCCTCAAATATTTCTGCCTACGCTCCTGCCTGTCGACTTCTTGTACACCACCAGCGAGTTCAGTGTGCCTGCGTCACACTGGAGTACCGACGCAAAGACATTGGCGCTAACGTGAGAAAAAAAAATTTAAAAATTAACAAAAACGATGTTTTGAAATGATACTTTGTGTTTAGATATACCGCTGGAGTTATTTGTCGAATGCTCGATCCATTCAAGAGCAAAGGAGCAGCCGGCGCCGTATTTGTGCGCCAACACCTGCTTTACATCATATCAATAAAAAAAAAGTTCGCGTGTACTGCTTGTACATAACGCCGTTAATATGCGTGGCATGCGTAATCCCTTCGGTATTTTGCAGTTCACAGACATCCGAGCACGTTGTTTTCCAGGAAGTCTTACGATGCAGCGCTGTTGTAGTTGTTGCTGAGTGCCATCGAGTCGCGTACAGCTGCTGGTGACACTACGAGTATGTTAACGACAGCAAGATCTGTTTTAATACAAGTTCTTTAACCTCACCAAGACCTTTCCCTGTAGACTCCCGAATACCATCATCGACTCGTGCACGGGCGACCTCATTATCTCTTACCATCCACATTGAATATAGCATTAACTTGCGCTCCGTTGAACCGGGGAGAATTGGCCGAAAGAATACCATAAGTCCGCATACTCTCCATAGAAACTCAACAAGCTCTGGAGAGAAAAAAAAAATAGATGTCAATAAAGAGTTTCCTCGCGCTGTCCTAATTAATTTCTGCGCGGGAACGATGCCACAATCCATTAATATTTTTTCTCGCACAATCTCTCAACGAAGGTTTGACACGGTCGAGCTCTCGCCTATCGGCGACGACGTTCGCTGGTGCGGAATGGTCCCTGCGTATACGCACACGCGCTCCGCGCGCCTCTATTATGAGAGCACGCTCCGACTCGATTGCCTCAAGTGGGAACGTCCGCTGTCGCGGAGAAAGGGTCGCGCGCCCGAGGTGCCGAAACTCTCTCTATATGCGTGAGCCGGCTCGTTGATAAGCGAGCCTCACCTCTTCCGTCTCTCTCTACGAACCCGCAGCTTTGCCTATAAATATCGGCCAAGCACGTGTGCGCCTCGATTCCCTCCCCCCCCCCCCCCCCCCTCTCCTTCCTCGTCGAAGCTTATAGACCACGTCGTTGACTACGGCGACTCGCCCGATCGCCGCGTCGCCGCCTTTCACGTGTTCCCATCCCGGTGCCTGCATAATACGCTTGCCGTGCAAGCTGGTGCTACGCCGGGCGGCGCTCTTCGGAGATTACGTTTCCTGCCGCATGCGTTACGGCGTGTCTCTGTCGTGTTGCTTGTTTGTTTGCCCCGTTTTTTTTTTTTTTTTATCGCATCGAAGAGTCGCTTCTTCCCTTCGTCATACGCCACCACCGCCGAGGCCGTACACGTATATACACTATTCCCATTTTCTAGGTCGCGTCGCTCATAGTCTCTGTTTGGGCCGGCCGCGAAATGTGTGGGAGGCTGTCAGTCGACGCGTCGTCTTCTCTCACGCATGGCGTGCGTGGCATGCACTACTTCCGCTTGTTTGTTTGTCTGTTGCCGCCTTTAGGTCCACTCGAAGTCCCTTCTCGTGAGAGACATATCGTCGAGACAAGGCTGCGATCGATTGCCGCTTTCTCGCTTCGCATTCCTCTTGTCTTCCTGCCGCCCGTTTTTCTCTTCGCTTCGAAGCACGCGCCGCGACGACCACGCATATGCGTCGCGGATTTTCTGCTCGAAGGATCTCTCGGAGCTGCAAGTCGCGCAGACACCAACGAGTCGCCATTAAAGAAAAAAAAAAACAACATTCAGCTTGTTCCACGCCGTGAAGACCTTCGGATGGCGAAAGCTGTAAGCTCGCGGGTGTATGTGACTGGCTAGCGAGGTCACGTGGTGTCGTAAGTCCGCCGCTTACACTTGATCATCACAGAGTCGTCATCGTCATCACACTACCACAGTTTCCTTTGCATTAATTTGACGACAAGCATCGGCATCATCGTTTCGAGAATCATCAACGTCGTCATCGTAATTTCGATCTATTTCCTTTATTCACTCCCACCTCTGGTCACGTGACCTACTACTACTACTACTACTACTACTACTCAGTGGCGTAGACATGGGAAGCCGGGTGCTACCCCCCCCCCCCCCATGTCTACGCACGAACGTACATAAAGTATGACTGAACCCCCCACCCCAAGAAAAAAAAAGGAAAAACTTCTGGCTACGCTACTACTACTACTACTACTACTACTACTACTACCAGCATCACCACCAAGCCCGTAGCCAGGAAATTTTTCGGGTAGGGGAGGGGGGGGGGGGCGCCTTGCTGAAGGCCGCGGATATTTTAGAAAAAACACCTATTTTTATTATTTTCGGTGAAACACCCCCTTCCATCAGAATTTCGGGGGCGGGGGAGAGCCCTAACCTCTCCCCCCCCCCCCCCCCCCCCCCGGCTATGGATGGGCCTGACTACCACTACTACTACTATTTACTACTGTATCCTACTGCTACGACTACGACAACGGCACAAGGTAGACTAAGACATCTTCGCTGTAAAAGAAACAATAAAAGAAAAAGTAGACTGCGCACGACTTTACTTCTTGTTTGTGTCACCCGATACGGTCGGGACTGCAGATCGTTAGCGCGCGTCCTCGCTGTGTTTGCGCGCAGCGGGGACCACTGCAGTCTGTTCTCATTTGAAAGCTTCTGTTGTTTGCGCACTTGTTGCTCGCGTGGAGGCGCGGCGTATTGCCTGAAGGTACATATGCATTCGCCGCTCGCTCGGTTTGGCCCGTAGTCAGAAAGCTATAGGTCTAGGGGTCCGAACACTGGCACGCTCGCTTAATTTGCCAGCTGCGCCTCGCGTGTGAGAAATGTTAGGGATTAGGAGCACTGTCGCCCTTAGTTTTTTTTTTTTTTTTTATTGGCGCCAGTATGCCCTACGGCATAAGTTAAATAAAAAGAAAGAGTTCAGTTTCGCTGATAAAGGCCAGGAGCGGTCGATGCAAAGGCCCGTGCGTCCAGCGCGTTAAGTTGACATTAGATTTTCATCTACAGAGTTCTTCAATAGTATATATTAAAAAAAAATAAGAACGATGACGGGAAAACGTGGCACGCCGGACGGAGGTGAATTGGCGAACGCAGGTCACACATAGCCAGAGTGACAATTCTTTTTCTTTCTCTCTTTTTTCTTGTAGGAGGGAGATGAGATGGGGGGAAGTTATGCATTGCGAAATAGCTTTCGCACTGACATACATACATAATTAAAAAAAAATGGATGCAGCTCATACGTGGTCACAGTTGCATTCGCACGGTTCGCTTTACGAGCTGTAGGATGTGCAAGAAGTTATTCTTGAGGAATACGAAAGAGGAACAGTGAATAAGTTCTATATATAAAGCGGTCGCAAGATCATCCGCCGTATCTTTCAGTCCCGGGCTATAGCGGTACGCCGCTAAGAATGAGGTCACGGGTTCGATTTCTAGCTATGTCGGCCGCATTTCGATGGCGGAAGGCAATAATGTTCTTGTACATAGAGCTAACCGGAGGCCAATGAACCATAGGTGGTCAGCATAATCCCCGGTGCCTTACTACAACGCGTCTTATAATCGCATAGTAGTTTTGGCGTGTAAAATCCCATAACTTTTAACCAGTAAGTACATAACTTTGTATATACTCTTTTTCTCTCCGTTTGCATATTTTTTTTTTCATTCGCAACTTAAAATAAGCGGCAGATTCATAACAAACAATCAAATAAATAAGTAACACAAACAAAGAAACATTGCTGGAGCGAATCAGCGTCGAGTTTCCCTTTGATTTTCGCGCCGATACCTGAGAGCACCCGGATGTCACGGGCTTCTGAGCATCACATGTATTAGATCATTCTGTCGTAGAAATAAAAAAAAAAACCCTAAACGTGGTTCGTTTATACGTGGTTCCTTTTGAACGCGCTTCAGTCCTTCTTTGCCGATAAATGATAAACTGATCGTCGTTTGACGCTGTCCAGAACTTGTGACGTCACAAGAAATTGTTACGGGACTACGCAACGATGTCGCCACCCGTTGCCTCAGCATTAGCAAGTGTCGGTTCTTTCGCAGTAAGGACACTTTCATGTACTGTGCTTTTCCGTGCAGGAACGTAGTTTACTAATGCAATTTATTGTTGCTGTTTACTGTTCCTTTAAGAAATTGGGGGTGACAGTGCCCGAGCACGCGTGCCCATCGTCGGCGAAGTATAGGGTGTTTTGTTTTTCTTTTTCTCTGAAACTTGCTCCCTTTATAAGCATGGTAATGACAAACACGGGAAAATAAAAAGCTCCGCGTCGCCACGCGCTCGAATCTCGTTTCAGTATCGAATTAAAGTAAGAAAAGAAATTGCCGAAGGCAATTACCGAGATTTTTCTCTCGTGCCGCGACGCTCAAGTGGAAACGCGCGCTTCTGACGACGACAGCTGCACGCGACAGGAGATTTGCACCGTTTCTCTTTAACTGTCTCGGCTCCGAAGGAAAACATCTTAAAGATAATTAGTAACGCTATAGAATAGCAGAAGCAGGATGAGAATGGGCTGGGATGAAAAGGAGGGGGGGGGGGAAGCGGGCTTATGCAGAGTAAGCCAGTATATAAACGTAAAAAGGCAAAACAGCGTGAACAAGGAGGCATTGACGGTCGATCCGGTAAAACCTAAAGCGACAAATGGATTAAGCGAAACAATTAGGATATTGCTCGCTAGGGAAAGCAACGATGAGAGAAACGTGATATTTGGTACGTAACACAAACAAGACAGCAGCAAGGAGAAGGAAACAGCGTCACTGATGTAAACGCCTTACACAATCGCGCACTCTGCGTTCGGCGGCGCACGTTATGCTGTCGCTGTTATCGCAATTACAGCATGATATAGTCATTACGGGAATGAGACCGGTAAGCGGACCCACCGAGTAAAATAAACGATATGATCAAGGAATTTGTTCATATGAGGACCCGCATATAAAATTACCGGCGAATGCCCAGCAGTAATATACTACGTAAAGAGGAATGAAATGACAAGGCAAAGAGGGGGTGAGCTGAACTAACGTAAGCACCAACGCGAATACGGGGGGAAAAATGTCCTTTTTTTTTCTTTTTTTTCCCCGGTTCAACCAGCCTGCGAACGTATGATACTGCTGCGTGATACTGCTTGCCAGATAGTGTTACCGCCTCCACCGCTGCAGTGTCTGTTATCGGGATGTGTTCATGGTAACTTCGAATGTGTATGGGTATGGTAAATAGCGTTAATTTGCGTAAATGGCAACTAAGTACATATATCAAGAATACATACAAGACGGAAGTTCGGGGGACGATGGTGTTTTAAGTGATGAAAAACCGTGATGAAAATGAAGTGATGAAAAAAAAACAATAAATTCGCTGAATCATCGTTTCGACAAGTAGACTCCACGAAACCTTGGCTCCAGCGACATACCCTATTCAGCGATTTTTCATATATCAAGAAATAAAGGTAACTATACAACACTCTTTCAAATACGTGTTCTTTCAAATGCGTTTTTCAAACGAACAAATAGAACAGTCTTTCAAATACATGTTCTACAGAACACCTATTTAAAAGAAAGAAAGAAAGAAAGAAAGAAAGAAAGAAAGAAAGAAAGAAAGAAAGAAAGAAAGAAAGAAAGAAAGAAAGAAAGAAAGAAAGAAAGAAAGAAAGAAAGAAAGAAAGAAAGACGGTGCAGTTCCTCATCTACGGCCACTCCAGTTTCGGGCTCTTATCTCGACCACTGAAAGAGGATTCCATATGTATGTTTATATATGTCTGGTTGAACGTTGCACTATATCACGGAGAATGTGCTCTTTGGGCATATATTGCCTTTCTACAAGCCCTTTATACCTGACGACAAGAGAGAAAAATAATATATAAGCAGCGGTGCGCTCCACCTACAGAATGAAGAGACTTCCGGGAGAGGAAACGGCGCTGTGCTTATCTGACGGCGCGATCTCTATACGCAAGCAAGCGTTACTTGAATCGCTGAAAGAGTTTCCATTTACTAAGAATTACATGACCCAGGCATGGCAGTCAACAGCAACGCTTACCTGTGTCGGCGGCGGTCATCTTCAACTTTTGTCTTATATATATGAAAATTCTGGACCATGCACTCTGTTTAACCCAGCTCTCTCACTCGCCTTCTCTCTCTCTAGCGATGTAGAATTTCCATTTCGAATACCGAGCTTGGAGTGGAGTCTGCGATTTTATGTATACTGTTGCTCATTTCACGTCTTCTATCGCCGTTGTTATTTTTCTCTCCAAGGTCAGACGAAGGTGAGCCGACAGATTACAGGACAGCAGTATACCGCCTGCGTTCTTCACTCGAAATGTGCATCCGAGTTTACGTAAAGAGAAGATACGTAGATTAAAAAAAAGAGAGAAACAACTATAGAGGGAAGAGGATGACCAGAAACCAGGGGGTGCTTCGTTAATGAGGCCCTCGCCTTTGTGCGTGGCTTAATTTGCGAGAGGAAAGAAAAGAACACGGCGTCATTTAGCGTTGCTCATACGCAGTCTCCATTGTTATCCCTCATCCTTCCCCCCGGCCTCCTAATGCTGTCAAAACAAGGTGCGGTGCTTTAATAGGAAAGCCCGATCACCCTGCCCGACAACATTTGCATGCACGCGGGCGCGTTCGTATAATACGAGAGTAGAATGTGCAGCCAGGGTGCAAGTCCTCGGGGGGCGGGGTTTTGGGTGTGTTAGGCTTCATGACCCGTGCACGTATATACCGACTCCGAAAATTCCGCCGCGTTTGTTTGTTTGTTTGCCGGCACTTGTCCACAACCATTCCTCCGTTCCCCGCCGCTTTGTGGAACAGCAATATACTCGCCTGTCGGCTTCGTTTCCCCCCAGGGGGGGGAGTTTGTGCTGACTGATCGCGCCTAGGATATTTTGGAGCCACCTAAAAGCGCTGGGTAGGAAGTCTGTCACAATGCAACAGCATATGGTAGATGAAGGAGGAAATAAATTGGAAGGATATGAAGCGCTAGGTTACATCCGAAAGATAACAGCCGATTCGTTTAAAAAGGTCCCCCAGGGGATTCCCCCGGTGAGTAAAAGTACGCAAAGGAGTGCAACCGACGAAGATGTAGTACTAGAGAATTTCAATTGGAAGAAGGCCGAAGGAAAATTCCTAAGCGCACTACTCCGGGCTTAGATGGGGTTCCCGTCAGCCTCATTAACGAACTCGGACATAACACTAAAGAAGCACTGCTGAAAGCCGTAGAAAAGTGCTTGCAGAAGAGGGAAATACCAGACAGTTGGCGAAAAAGTAGAATGAACTTAATCTATAAAGGCAAGGGAGAAAAGGATAACATTCGCTCGTATAGACCGCTAACAATTACATCGGTGCTATACAGGTTGGCGATGCAGGCAGTAAAATTAAAAATAGAAGCGTGGGTAGAACAAAATGATATTTTGGGAGAACTTCAGAATGGATTTCGAATCGACAGGCGGTTAGACGATAATCTGTTTGTTCTTACCCAGTGTATAGAAATATCTAAAATAGAAAACAGGCCCTTATACGTAGCTTATCTAGATATCACCGGGGCGTATGACAACGTTAATCAGGAAATTTTGTGGGATATATTGAAGGAAGTGGGCATAGGTGACGACTGTGTACAGCTTTTGAAGGAAATATACCGAGAAAATACAGTTTGTATAGAATGGGAAGGAATAAGTGGCAAGGACAGCGTTGAAATTAGCAAGGGGCTGAGACAGGGATGCCCTCTGTCCCCGCTGTTATTCATGCTGTACATGGCGAGGATGGAAAAAGCGCTAGAAGGTAGCAACATTGGATTTAATTTGTCACACAAACAGGTCGGAGCGATGGTTGAGCAGAAGCTTCCTGGTCTATTTTATGCTGATGATATTGTCTTATTTGCGGACAGTCAAGATGATATACAGCGACTGGCAGATATATGCGGAAGGGAGTGTGAGGCTCTAGGACTAGGATTTAGTGCAACAAAATGTGGATTGATGGTATTCAATGATCACGGAGACCATACGGTCTTAATACAGGGCCAAAAAATACCGAGGGTAAGCGAGTACAAGTACCTCGGAGTATGGGTAAATGAGGGGATAGATATATGGAAGTACAAGAGAAAGCATCGGTAGCAAAGGGAAAGAGGAATGCTGCAATTATGAAGCACAGAGCTTTATGGGGATACAATAGGTACGAGGTGCTTCGAGGGCTGTGGAAGGGTGTGATGGTTCCGGGCTTACATTTGGGAACTCAGTGGTGTGCATGAAGTCAGAGGTGCAATCAGGAATGGATGTAAATCAAAGGACGGTGGGCCGCCTCGCGTTGGGCGCTCACGGGAAGACGACAAATGAGGCGGTAAAGGGTGATATGGGATGGACAGGCTTTGAAGTGAGGGAAGCGCAGAGCAAAATGAGATTCGAAGAGAGGCTGAGGAAAATGAAGGAGAGTAGATGGGCAGAGAAGGTTTTCAGGTATTTGTATAGAAAAAACGTTGACACGCAGTGGAGAAAAAGAACTAGGAGGCTCACCAGTAAATATACGGCTGGCAGTGCGGGCGATATGACAACAAGGAGCATTAAGCGGAAGGTCAGAGAGGCGGAGAGGACTTATTGGATGACAGCGATGGAAAAGAAGCCGGCTCTGAGTAACTACCGAAAAGGAAAAAAACGAAATAAGGAGGGAAAGGTTTTATGATAATTCAAGGGGAAGCGCTTTACTGTTTGAAGCAAGGTCGGGCTGCCTTAGAACGCGTAGTTATAAAGCGAAATTCAGTAACGAAGAAGAACAATGTACATGCTGCGGGGGAACTAAGGAAACGATGGAACATGTACTGATTGAATGTGGCGATATTCACCCAGGTATACGTGTGGGCACGAGTCTACATGAAGCCTTGGGTTTTAGGGACAACAATGGAAAGCTGAACACGTCCGCGATAGAAATAAGTAAGAGACGGTTAGAGTATTGGTGGCAGAAAAGTAGAGATAAAGTACAAAAATAAATAACTGGGAAAAAAAAGGTCATTCTGCCTTAAGAGGCAGAGAGATGGACCGTGAATTTATATTTTTTGGTATAATAACGTAGATTTAATCAATGTAGATAAGGCATTAGGACAACATGAAACAAGGAAGTTTATTTTTTTTTATTTTTTTTTATTTTTTTTTCTTTCTTTTTTTCGCCTTCGAGCCTGGTGGCAGACATGTCACCGCCCCGTTATAAAGGGGACGCTCATAGCATCCATCCATGATCCGCTCGGCACTTGGCTTCTGCGCATGCGTACCGCATATACTACTGCACGCAGCGGCTTGTTATCGTTGTTGATTCGTAGCGCACTCCCGGTCGCTTTGCCTGGCTCGTCAGTCGGTCTCTTTCTGCGACATCATTACCCGAACTTTTCCTTGCCCCCCACCCCTTTCTCTCTACGTCTCTCTTTCTCTCTCTCTCTCTCTACCCACGGCTTAATCTTTTCTCCTTTCCCGTAAGTATCGCACCTGTTTCGTACCCTTCCTCACTCTCAATCCCCCTTTCACTGAGCGTTCTGTTTGCTCCCTCGTGACGCCGAGAGAAAATTGAAAACGCTTTGCTTGTATTTCGTTTAGGAAGGTAGGAGAGAGGGAAAGCAGTCGCAGTGGTGTTTTCTTCGCCGCGTGCGTTCGTTCGTCAGTGCGGAAATTGGAGGAAAGAGGAAAAACGACGGGTGCGTCGCGACATCGCCGCGCATGCGACCGCACTCCTCCTTGTATGCCTGGCAAATTGCGTAGTACCTTTTTCCTGCTTCTGAATGCGGTCCCCTCCTCCTTCACCGGTGGATGTACGCACGCGGCCTTTCTTTTCCCTCTTTTTTATTTTTTTTTCCCGGGCGAGCGCTCCGCAATTTCCTCTCGATTGTGGACGGCGCAAATTGACGTTGAGGTGTTTCATTGTAATCGCGAGCCCACCGCTGCGAGGCGGTCGCTGCCTGAAGGCAGCGCTGAGAGGACTCGCTTAGCGCTTCAACCGCCCCCCCCCCTCCTCTTTTCTTCTTTTTTTCTTTTTTTTTTTCTCACATTCAAACAGAAAGTTCGCAAGCTCTGATAGCGAATTCCAGCTGCGCGGTCTTTGAAAATGCGAAACTGAAATTGCCGAACAGAAATGGCGCGTATATTGAGCAGACATGATGTGCGAGCGAGCGCTATTAAATTTTGTTCGCGTACGTGTAGCAAACATCGGCCATTCGAGGAGTTTAGGCTTCGCGACCTCACCTTTATTTGCGAAGTTACTGCGAACTCGGTGACATTTTCCGCGCTCTCGCACAGGCGAAAGGCTGAAACGCGACTCATTGACCTTTACGTGAATTGAGAAAGACTCGCGGTAATAACGCGATTTGCGCGCTAAAGGCGCAGCGTTGAGATACCTAGGCTTGCGTATCGAATATAATCGCACGATGACATCAGTTGCGAACTGGGCGATTCTGAAGACTAATCTGGTTGCTTCTATGTTATTTCTAGGCCTTAGCTATAGGTGATGAGGGTTGTTTCTAGGTTGCTTCTAGGTCGTTGCTTGCTTTAGTTTGGTGATGCTAGGTTGTTTCAACTTCCTATGTTGATTCTCAGCGCAGAGAGGTTCGAGTTAAGTTACAGACAGACACGACACAGATGTCCAAACTCCAGGGACAGAAACTCGCGCTGAAACCAAGTGTTCGAACCTCTCATAGATCTACGGGCAGGTTGTCGTTGGCGTACGTCTTCCATCGCTTCGGGGTCTTCTCGCTGCAGCCGCCGTTGCCTTTCCCTTTCCGTAGTGTTGGGCTAACTGTTGTCTTCTTCCTTTTTAGTGGACCAGTGGTGAGTAGTGGGATTTACCCAATTTCCGTGGCACATACCCATTTATGACAATGTTGGTTGCGTGATACGAGATACAAGGAACAATCTGCTAATCAGCTTCGCTGTCAAAACGTTGAAGCACTTTCATTGCTCTGTGATTTATACCGGATGGGCCCGGGCCTAATATTTTCGGTAGACAAAGTACATCTCTTCCGTGCTTACGAGCATTCTAAAAAAGGACAGTGCTTTCAGTAAACTTTGATAATTTCTGCTAGTTCCATTTACGTTTGGGTACATTCACTTGGGCTGGTTATATAGTTCACATTGGATCGCGTCTGACTGTTTGTTCTTTAAGGTGCTGCGTGGTGAGTACGTGGCCTGTCTGTCAAGCGTAAGAGAGCGCAAAGAAGCCATCCAGTTAACGCGACTGCACGCAGGAATGCTATTATATAAAGTACCAAGAACTCAGCCGCAAAGATTGTCCCCGGGTCTTTCTGTGGGAAAAAGTTCGCTGCTGATGACCGAAGGTTTGCATCAAGTGAGCGACCTTAATATATATAGGCGCCCTCCCTCCTTTAACTTACGTAACGAACGACAAAAACCTTCGGTGCACGTGTTATGCGCGAACGTTGGCAGTTAGTCTTGGTTCCTCACCGCTAACCTGCCGGCACTAACGAATACGTTTATAGTTACAGGCGGCTTCTGTATACTTTTGGTTAACGTTCTCGAGCTAAGATGCTTCCTGAACTGCGCCGACAGCTGGATGTGGTTTCCGCTTCGCTCATTAATGATTAGCGTCGCGATCCTTCGCCGCTGTTAACGAAGTTCGCGATGAAATCAAAGAAAAGTGCGCCTCCTCGTCTGTGTGCAGGGATGTTCTGTCGGTTGGTGCGCGCGAATGCTCCCTCGCTTCACTAATTAACTCGCATGCGTTCTGACCGACCGCATAACCAAAACTATACTGCATGCCGCAGCATGCGTGCCCGCGGGTATTTTAGCATAATGACGGACGAAACGAGCGCGTATTCTCGCGGACAGCTTGGGCTCGCTGCCAGCTGCGGTATTATATGTCGGACTGAATGGATTCGTGCAGCTGCGTGCTGCGTCCAGCACCTGCGGTTGAACGCGACGTGCTGAATTCGCACGCTGGCTACTTGGGCCCCGGTATACATAAAGGGTTTCCAAGTTTAGCCGCACGGCGCGATGTATCCTCTTTGTGATCAAAAGCGGTGCCTCACGTAATACCTTACGCCGGGGCCTTTTGGTGACTAACAAATAAACTCACAGGGCAGGCCCGTAGCCAGGAATTTTTTTCGGGAGAAGAAGGGGGGTGGGGGGGTAGGGGGGGGCAGTTGCTGAAAACCTTGACTGTTTCAGAGAAACGCCTATTTTCATGCTTTATTTTCGTTAAAACACCATGTGTCATCAAAATTCGGGGGGAGGGGGGCAGCCCCCCCCCCCCTGGCTACGGGCCTCCCTGACAGAAATGTATTCAGGCAGTCTATAGACTGTATAAAAATGGGTTTAGACAGTCTATAGACTGTCTAAGCCCATTTTTGTAGGTGCTGTCACAGGGTCACGTATACATTCGCCTAAGCCGACTCATAGGCGAAAGCCATTTTCTTCTTTTTCTCCTCAGTCGATGTATTGATCCTCCCCAACCCACCTCCAAAAGGTGTCTGCACCTAACGTGGTACTGCACTGCCTCCAGATTCGGAGGCATTGCAAGCTTCGTGCACCTCACCTGTTTTTGCATTGCCTCCGTGATCGGCCCGTCTTTGACCAAGCTACAATATCATGTGATGACGTCATGTTATGTGAAGTCATGATGACGTCAGCAATTGTGGCGATCTGTGATGTCACCGCGCGAAGATGATTTTTTGCGTCACTCGCGTTGACGCCGACGGCCAACTTTCGCGTTTGATGAGGCATCTAAGGCTTTCGCCTTAAAAACGTCAGCGTCCAATTAGTGACAAATGCTAGAGACATGGTTTAATATTATACGTCGGGGGATGGCGCACCGGTGATGTTAGAAGAGCGGTCAACAGTGTCGCCAATGGGGGTGCAGGCCTCGCATTTCGATTGTGTATGTATACACATGTACGAAATGGGACCGATTGCAAACCGGCAGCATTCTATAAACTTTCTAAGTGTGTGAACGCACCATGGCCTGTGCGAGGGAAGTTCTTCCTGAAGCAGTCAATGCTGTGGAAAACACGGCAAGGCTCTGGACGCGCTTGCGTGCGTCAGGCTTTTTTGAAGATGCTCTATTCTATCTGATAACGCATGCGAAATGACTAGGAATGATGTGTTGAGGTCAACGCATAGGGTTTTCATAATGTCCTTTGTTCTGTCCTTGTCATCTGGCGCTGAGACGTTTTCATGTTCGAGCACCAACACACACAACATACGCCAGCATGTCGTGATTTAACGCGGGCTCACTTCAGTTAGAATTTACGATAATGCTTTGCATCGGGCACGCTTTCTTGTTGGTTTTTTCACACCGGTGGATGAGTGCTTTCCAATTTCGATAGACGTGTCATTATTTATCTTCTCACAATCATTGTTCCTGAAAAGGCGGTTCTGCGCAAGCCTGCGAGATAGAGGAAGGTTCATGAAATGCAATCATGAATCTTCCTTTCATAACCCTTCCTTCTCCTTGCCGACTTAGCAGAATTTATTTGTTATCCAGTCCACGGCGTTTCGAGTTGTCAATTAATTCACCCTGGCTCCGTATTCTCCTAGCCTCCCGCTTAGCCCAGATGGTATAGAGCGACCGTTCCATAATGGCGTTTGTCCTCCACTAGGGCATACCTCACACTCGTGCCTTGGTTTTGGCACGTAAAACCCCTAAAGATATTATATTATGTGTGAACGCTCGATTACAGCTGCAATGCAGCAAATGAACGGATAGTTTAAGGGTATATTATACGGTCACCATTCAGCCAACTGTTTGTAGACGCTTCACCGACATCATAAGTAAATATAATTAACCCCGGCCGCGGCGGCCGCATTTCGATGGAGCCGAAATGCTAGAGGCTCGTGTATTATTATTATTATTATTATTATTATTATTATTATTATTATTATTATTATTATTATTATTATTATTATTATTATTATTATTATTATTATTATTATTATTATTATTATTATTATTATTGCGAAATATAATTAAATTTTACGTGTCTGAAGTGCATGTAAGCGGAGTTACAATGATAATCTCAAATTTGTAGTGATGGCTTCAGCGAACGCCCGGCATAATTAATTGTTTGCCCAATTCCGCGAAGCAAACAATGCGATGCACGAGTCGACCCTTCTGACAGAATAAACGAAGAGCGTCATTTGTTATTATACTGGAGGCGACAACTCAGTCGCGAACTCAAACATGAGGCCACACGTATACGCTATTTAATGTGCGCTGGAACAACAGTCGTGATGTGCAATTCAAATTGGCTATAACGCGATAGAATGCGCCGTAGACTGCAGGTATAGAACGGCACGTGCAGCACGACAGAGTGCAGCTGGAGAACGTCAGATAGTTTCGGGGATGGACACCGATGCGCGGCACGAGGCATGCTGTTTACGGGCGCAGCCGCGGCTGTGGATACGTGCTCGCGACGCCGAAACGAGCAAACCTGTTTTAGCTCGGAAACAACGATCGCGTGCCTTGGGTGCAGCGTCGTAAGATCTCGGGAAAATGGCGTGCACTGCAGCCTGATGAAACAAAATTGGTCGTGAGGAGGACTGGAGCGCCTCGCGTCAGACGTGTTTAGGGATATCCATGATGTCGTCGGTTTTCTTTCTTTCTTTCTTTCTTTCTTTCTTTCTTTCTTTCTTTCTTTCTTTCTTTCTTTCTTTCTTTCTTCCTTTCTTTCTTTCTTCCTTTCTTTCTTTCTTTCTTTCTTTCTTTCCTTCCTTCCTTCCTTTCTTCCTTCCTTCCTTCCTTCCTTCCTTCTTTCTTTCTTTCTTTCTTCCTTTCTTTCTTTCTTCCTTCCTTCCTTCCTTCCTTCTTTCTTTCTTTCTTTCTTCCTTTCTTTCTTTCTTCCTTCCTTCCTTCTTCCTTCCTTCCTTCCTTCCTTCCTTCCTTCTTTCTTTCTCTCTTTCTTTCTTTCTTTCTTTCTTTCTTTCTTTCTTTCTTTCTTGTCTGAAAGAAACCGAACAGAGCGTGCTTTGTACAGTATACCGTGCCGAAAGAATAAGATAAATTCATACACGAACATGACAAGGATGGATAAATACCTTCATTCTATAGTTCATGGCAGTTTTGACATGACGGATGGACGTCAGGAGCAACGTACGGCACTTACTTCAATTTTCTGTGAACAGGTCGAATCATAGCACTTGCTTTTGTCGCGGCCTGCAGAACCGACTAACTTCGAGCACACCTCTGCAGGATCTGTAGCTTCGGAAAGCTTGTGCTGCGCGAGAAACTTCGATAACAAACTAAATGAATATATTTTATGTGAAATATTTAAATAATTATAGCGCAATGTGCCATTTTGACACACGTGTGCTGATGTTCTAACTTTCCTCTATTAATTGCGGCCGCGATTATGCGAACGTCTGGAGGCGTGAAAACGACGCCAACGTCCTCACGAGCTGTCCCGTCGTCGTGTTGAAATGCTTCAGTTTATTATTCTTCCAACGACGAACAGTAGTACATTACATGGAATGTCTTGCGGTCAGTATGGTCCCAAAGGCGATGTTTTGCTTCTCCCCCCCCCCCCGCCCCCCCCCCCTAAAAAAAGACAATGGTTCTCACTCACAGCGCGAGCTTAACCGAAAAGCATAGGGCTTTCACAAAGTTTGAGTGTTTCTTTCTTTTTTTTTTTTTCGTCAGGCACCGCTTACATCAGGGAATGTTTACGTCAACCTACATCCCACGAACCAATTAACGCAGTACATACCGCTCGTATGTCTCGCGTTATCGAAACTGCGTCTACCACGCATTTCGCCATTAGTAATCCAACTCGATATCACGGAGAAGCATTAGTAGGAGCCGAGGCGTCCCTCTCGTGAGTATCTATTTGTCACATTATGTACCGAACTTTACCGCGTTTGTTAGGTGGCGCTTGCGCGAAGTGGTATCCGGCAATTTTCGCAGAGCTAGATCCGCTTGCGGCAAACACTCCTCCTCTGCTTCCTCCTTCTCCTCGTCCTCCTTCCTCAAGCACGCACATGCGCATCCGCGTGTTTGTTCCAACCGGAAACAGACAGCGCTATGTTTAGCGACAACTATCGCGTCAGCGCTTCGCGCTACGGGAGAAGCTGCGACTAGTCAAATTATTTAGTTACCGGGAATGTTTACCGTTGGTACGTTCCGGATCGCGTGTGCGCACAAAGCTGCTTTCAACGCAGCGAGTATCGATTGTAAAGGTAACAGTTCCAGAAGCGGGCTTCGCCCCACAAAGCGTCTTAATGCGAGGAAGTCAGCTTTAAGAGCCTGAGCCGCGTTTGTTCAGACACGTGTTTTGAAATCACGGAAACGCTGACATCTTTGCCCCGTCGAGCGCTTTGTGAGACTTTTCATGTTTCACAAAGGCGCTCAAGGATGCACCGCTGAGTACGCAGGAAAAAAGAAACTGCTGCGGTATGCAATGATGGTAATTTCGCCGAACCATCGAATTCTCTTCGCCTGAGGGTGAGGCTCTTGAAAAAGAAAAGTTTTCTGCTTGCTCAGTTTGGTCATCTCAACTGCATGTTTTCAGCTCGCAACACAAGTTGAATTCTTTTGTTGAAGATTTTATAGTTTAATCACGTGGCTGTAGAAAGAGATATTACAGCCATCTTTTTTAAAAGGAAGTCCTGCATTTACGTCCATTGATGTGCGATGGCGTGCTCGGTCTGTAATGTTATTCATAGAACAACTGTACAACGACGTTTTTGTCTCAGTACTTATTCATGAATGACTATTTTTAATTTTTATAAGGGGTCTTGTGCATATATCATACGATTAGTATTGTCATAGGAAAGGTGCATTTCTTTTCGTGCGACTTCACTATCGTGCATTCGCCCAGGCTGCGCATCCAACTGAAGGAAACAAGAATAATCAAGAGGACAAGACAGCACCTGTCTGCATACTGTACTCCTGAGCGAATCGGTGAAGGCCTCATAAGGACATACGTTTGTACATACCATAATTTCGCGGTGTGCGCTGCCCCGTGCGGCTAGTATTCAACGCTATGCAAATATATGCGACGAACTACGTTTCGTGTCATCCAAATAACGGCTTGCAACTACAGAATCGCAGACACCAGGCGTCGAATTTCATTCGGGCGTCTTCTGCGTGCGCTGAGTCAGAACGAAGTGTCATCCAAATGTTCACCTTGAGGGATGCGGAGTCCTTGAAAAATATTGCCACTCACCCGGTCCCAGAATGACGCTGAACATGAAGAAAACGAAAGGTTTCTTTTAAAGACGATAGTCTTCTTGGGGAACTTAAACGCAGAAAATTTTTTTTTTCATCTCGAATGGAGTGAAAAGTGCATGAGGTCATGACGAGGCACCCTCTAGTGCTTTTCAGTAAGCAAAATAATGAGGGATTTTTCGTCTGAACTTTTCTTTTGTTATTTTTTTTGTAGACACTGCTTTTTCTAGACACCGCGAGTTCACGCGGGAAAGGTTTCTACGCTTTTCAAGGCAAGCAGCGCCGCCATTTTTATGCGTCCCACGGGTGCACTCTGGAAAAAAGGTTTCTTGCTGCAGAAGAAAGCATCAACATTATGTATTTTTGCTAGTGTAGTCTAGAGACGTGTACGCTGTAGTAAGCAACAGAATGTGTGTATATATATATATATATATATATATATATATATAGTTGAAGAAATGAAGGAGCACATTTACGAAAATTGCATATTTTTACTCATTTACGTTTCGGCCGTGGCACGGCCTTCGTCAGAATTCTGACGAAGGCCGTGCCACGGCCGAAACGTAAATGAGTAAAAATATGCAATTTTCGTAAGTGTGCTCCTTCATTTCTTCAACTACATGTGCACCGGACCTTGAGAACTTTCTTTGAATTTATATATATATATATATATATATATATATATATCTATATATATATATATATATATATATTGTTACGGGTACGGTTGAATTATGTTTATTTACAGGGCGAGGTTGATGGTCAGGTAATGATGGCGTCGGTAGGCTCAACCAGCTCACGTCTTCTTCCTCTTCTTCTAGCTCGGCTCATACCCGTTGCATTCCCCGGTTCCCAGACGAAGCCCGCTGGGCGAGTCTGAATCACTGAGAATGTGCAGGGTGAAACCGCTTGAGACGGGCAACATGTACCAGCTGGGTCCGGCTTGACCGACGGCCAGCTGACGTCAAGCGTGCCACCACGTACGTCAAATCGCTCAAACGATCAACGATGACGAATGGACCCGTGTACTGGGCTAAAACTTTTCGCATAAGCCCCGTTTACGCTGCGGGGTCCACAACCACACGAAGTCTCCCTTGCAGTACGAGACAGTCTGATGGCGGCTGTCATAGCGTTCTTTCGATCGCTGCTGCGATGCCACAGTACGAAGGCGAGCAATACGCCGGGCTTCTTCGGCAAGACACAGCGTCCGCGCGACAGAGTAGTCGCTATGAAAGTCAAACGGTAGTATCGTGTCGATGCAGCTTAGCGGTGGACGTGCATAAAGGAGGTAAAATGGACTGTAATCGGTCGTCTCATGCTTTGCAGTATTGTACGCATATGTGATGAAGGGGAGAACATCGTCCCAGTCTTTGTGGTCGGAAGATACGTACATGGCCAACATGTTAGTCAGAGTTCTGTTCGTACGCTCTACAAGCCCATTCGTCTGAGGGTGATAAGGCGATGAATGACGGAACTGCGAATTGCACAGACGAACCAGTTCTTCTACGGCGTCCGCGACGAACTGACGACCACGATCACTAATGATCACACGGGGAGGACCATGCCGAAGAATGATAAATCGAAGCAAAAACATTGCAACGCACGCAGCTGTCGAAGATGGTATGGCCGCCGTTTCTGCGTAACGAGTCAGATGGTCGACACATACTATCACCCATCGATTGTCGTTAGATGATCGTGGAAATGGGCCTAGAAGATCAATACCCACTTGTTCAAATGGTAGACGAGGCGGTGATAGTGGTTGGAGTAGACCCGGCGGAGAAGTCGGAGGGCGCTTGTAGCGCTGACACTGTTCGCAACTTGCGACATAGTGTTTGACTGTGTCTCGCATTCTGGGCCAGTAAAATCGCTCCTGTATCCGGTTCAAAGTTCTGATGAACCCCAAATGACCAGCGGTTGCTTCGTCGTGCATGGCTCTCAGTATTTCCAATCGCAGACTCCGTGGCACGACCAGAAGGAAGCGTGCGCCTTTAGCCGAATAATTCGTCTTGTAAAGCAGGCCCTCACGGACACGAAAGCGACCGGTGGCTCCGGGACGCGTTGCAGCGACGAATAGTGGTTCCAAAGCAATATCATTTTTTTGTTCTGTCTTGAAAGTCGTCGAGTCTGGGAATGTGGAGGAAATGGGGGCAAAGCAGTCGTCAAAACTGTCTTCGTCACACTCGGTCGTCGTCAGAGGAAGGCGGGAGAGACAGTCTGCATCTGCGTGGTGACGTCCAGACTTGTACGAGATGACAAAGTCGTACTCCTGTAGTCGAAGAGCCCAACGCGCAAGCCGTCCACTTGGGTCACGGAGATTCACCAGCCAGCATAAAGCGTGGTGGTCGGTGACGATTGTGAACGGGCGTCCGTAGATATAAGGTCGAAATTTGTGTACTGCGAAAACAGCTGCCAAGCATTCTTGTTCCGTCACGGTATAGTTTCGCTCAGCCTTACAGAAAGAGCGGCTGGCATAAGCCACTACGTGTTCTGCTCCTTGATGACGCTGCACCAGTACGGCACCGATGCCGATGCCACTAGCATCAGCGTGCACTTCCGTCGGCGAGGACACATCGAAGTGACGCAATATGGGCCCCGACGTTAGCAGAAACTTTAGCTGTCGGAACGCATCGTCGCAAGCGGAAGTCCAGTTGAAAGGGACGTCTTTTTGGAGAAGACATGTTAGGGGATGCACCACGTCTGCGAATCTTGGAACGAAGCGACGAAAATACGAGCATAAGCCCAAGAAGCTTCGCAGCTCCCGCAAGGACTTAGGTGGTTCGAAAGAGCTGACAGCCTCGATCTTGCGTGGGTCTGGCCTCACACCGTTTTTATCAACGAGATGCCCAAGTACTAATGTCTCCGTTTTCACCGAAACGACATTTCTTTGAGTTTAAGATCAAGCCGGCCTTTTCCACGCAATCCAGAACAAGACTGAGGCGTCTGTTGTGCTCGTTCAGTGTGCTGCCAAAAATCACCACATCATCGAGGTAGCACAAACAAATTTCCCATTTAAGTCCGCGAAGTATAGTGTCCATAAATCGTTCGAACGTTGCTGGCGCATTACAAAGGCCGAACGGCATCACATTAAATTCATATAGGCCGTCGGGCGTCACGAAGGCCGTTTTCTCCTTGTCATTTGGGTGCATGGGTATCTGCCAATACCCTGATCGCAATACAGCGACGAAAAGTAGGCAGCGGAATGTAGGCAATCGATGACATCATCAATTCTAGGTAGCGGATACACATCCTTTTTGGTGACCGCGTTTAGTTTTCTGTAGTCAACACAGAATCGCCAAGATCCATCCTTCTTCTTTACTAAGCTCACTGGTGCTGCCCACGGACTAGATGACTCTTTGACAACACCCTTCCGTAACATGTCGGTCACCTGTTCAGCTATAACTGTCCTTTCCGTCGCAGACACGCGGTAAGGCTTTTGACGAATGGGGTGTGCAGATCCGGTGTCAATTCTGTGGTGAGCACGAGAACGTGGCAGTGAAGCCTCCGTATCACCTTGTGTGAAATCGAACACAGAAAGATGTGTCAAAAGGACTCGTGCAAGAGCGTGGCGTTCATGTGAGGGCAGCGACTTGCTGATCATCCGTAAGACCTGTTCTTCGGAACTGCTTCGTTGGGGGTCGCTTGTTTGAGACTGCTCCTCCTCGCTTAAAACTGTGATAGAGCTGTAAGTCACTTCATCAAATTTAGCGAGCTTCATATCGCGGGGAAGAATAGCAGGCACCGAAGAACAATTGAAAGCCCACAAATTTGAGGCGCCATTCACAACTGTCACGAGAGAACGCGGCACAGTACATCTTTCTTCACGCAACCCGTGGCAAATGGTTGGATTTGCGCGTCGAACGATGAAAGGTCGGAAGCAGCAACATGAACAGGAACACGCGATAGGGACCACGGCGCTATAAGCGAATCGTTCGATACGACAAATAGTTTTTCTCTGGTAAGGATGTGTCCGCAAGAGTAGAAAGAAGCGCGCTATTCAACGTAATTTCCCCTGTGCCACAGTTAACGGAAGCACCACAGTCCTGAAGAAAGTCGATCCCGAGAATCACATCATGATGTGCACCGTGGTAGAATAAGAAATTCCGTTATGAGTTCTTGCTCGCCGAATAAGACACTTGCCACACAAATACCGAGGGGAACAAGGCACTCTCCACTGACACCACGAAATGTCACACTACCATTCCACGGGAACATAACTTTCCGACCCAGCCTTTCTTTGAATGTCACACACATGACGGAAACCGTAGCACCAGTATCTACTAACGCAGTGGCAGGTACACTATCAATTAACACAACACTTTGTTCTTGACCATCATAATAGGAAGAGGAGTAGTTCGCAGAGACGGAGACTG
Organism: Rhipicephalus sanguineus; assembly: GCF_013339695.2. Classification (NCBI taxonomy): domain Eukaryota; kingdom Metazoa; phylum Arthropoda; class Arachnida; order Ixodida; family Ixodidae; genus Rhipicephalus; species Rhipicephalus sanguineus. The sequence continues at coordinate 145,333,089 of NC_051178.1, read as the reverse complement.
GCCGGCGACCTTACCTCCATCGGCCGCGCCGGCTAGTTTCCCGACGGCGGTGGTGACGTAGAACGTCGCCGTGGCGACGGTGAACGGCGTTGGCGTCTGGTCGGTGGCGTAAGGCTACGGTCTGAAGCTGGCGAGTCACTCCTTCTGTTGTACTGACGGAAGGTATTCCTGGGTGGCAAGCCTGTGGTGTTTGCTGCCCGAGGTTCTGTCGGCCAATGATCGTCATAAATTTCCTTGTTCAAGGTTAGGCCAAGTCGGTGGTGGGCCGGTATCTTGTTTCGCGGCGCCGGCGACAAAAACGAGAGATGTGACCTACGGCACCACAGCTGTAGCAGACGGCGATGGGCGACCGGCGTTGTAGGCTTCGGGATGAGCTCTGGGACGCTGCGTGTAGAAAACACGATCTTCGGGGTGCCGATTCGTAGTCGTATCCCTACGAGTGCGTTGGTCGTGCGTCACGTCATTGGGAACTGAACTTCGGTGCTGTCGCAGCTGGTCGGCGCGAAAGTCTGCGCCGCCTGACATGGCCGACAATGTGGATACAGCGGATGCAGGTTCGTGCGGTTGGTTAAAAGCACAACCAGGTTGTTCGACATCCGCCGATTTGATGTGCCTTTCGAGTTCTTCGCGGACAATTTGTCTTACAATTGCCGCAAAGTCAAATTGAACACTGTAGCTGTCATCAACGCTTGCTACAGTCGCAACATTTGCTAACCTGCCGAACTTAGGCGTGATGCGGCGTAGCTTCAAGGTCTCAAATGTGCGGCAATGCTTGATGACATCAGCGACCGAGGTGAGACTCTCCTTGGCAATCAAGTAGTTATATAATCCTCGGCAATACCTTTGAGAAGGTGCCCAACTTTGTCCTCTTCAGACATTCGAGGATTCACTGTCTTACACAACTTCAGGATAGCCTATATACGTAGTACAAGTCTCACCTGGCACTTGTGCACGCTGAAGCAATGTCTGCTCCGCCCGCTTCCTTTTCGTGGTAGAATCTCCGAAGCACTCGGTGATTTCAGTAGCGAAGCGGTCCCAGGTTGTCAATGATTCTTCGTGGTTCTCAAACCACACCAGCGCAGTGTCTGTCAGGAAGAGAACTACATGCTCCAGCTGAGCAGTGGGGTTCCAGCCGTTACACTTGCTTACACGCTTGTAGTGGATGAGCCATTCCTCCACGTCCTCGCCGGATTTGCCAGAGAAAGGGCGTGGCTCCATCTGACGCATCCAGGCACCGGTTGTCCGCGCCGGAGGAGTCGGAGACGACTGTTGGTCACCGTTGTTGGACATCGGGATCCCCGGTAGTGTCGGAGGTAGTCGAGCGAGGCGTCGGCTTCGGCGTAGACCTAGTGGCAGCGGCTCCGTCGTCTTGATCGAAGTACCCCGCACCTCCACCACAAAACTGTTACGGGTACGGTTGAATTATGTTTATTTACAGGGCGAGGTTGATGGTCAGGTAATGATGGCGTCGGTAGGCTCAACCAGCTCACGTCTTCTTCCTCTTCTTCTAGCTCGGCTCATACCCGTTGCAATATATATGATGATATCTCGACCTACATGCAACTTTTGTGATTTCTAAAAAAAATGGGTATGCCATAAATTATCATGCTCTACAACTTTCTGATGTAAACAACTGCACACAAGTCAATAATTCAAAGGTTAATTAACGAGTTTGTTTAATTAGTCACGTCAACGTGACTTCATAGAGTTCATGTGCGAAAACTACCCATCTGTCATAGAATTTTATAAAAAAATCTATGGGAGAGCGCACTTTAACGTTACTGAAAGCAATGTATATCTTTCAGATGTTTTTTTTTTCTTTTTTTAAATAAGATAAACCAAGCAGTTGATCACACTACATCAGTAGATGTGCCTGTGAACCAGATCCGCACTTCTAGAATTTATTCATTCGTTCCGACTATCTCCCAGCGTTCGCACAGAAAGGTGATTTTAAACTATAACTGATTGCCGTGATATTCGTGCAAAATTGAAAAGATATAAGACAGGGAAGAGGATCAACGAGATGTGGTTTAAATAAGTTGGCTTACGCGCCAATAAAAATGTATCCCGAAATACGGTTTCGGAGGCTGCGCTACGAAGGATAAAGTAGTAAGTACAGATTAAAAAAAAAAAGAAGACGAAGCTTCGAGTTGACATGTGGAAATGCTGATTAGCGTTTCCCTCGAAGCGGTCGATCAGCGTTCATGCTCCGATGGCAGGACCTGTGCATGCGCTGTCACCATAAATTAAAACGCACGGAGCCTCTACACGCGCTCGTACCATTAATTATAACGCTGTCGTGCAAAGGAGAGAAAAAAATGGCAAACGTCCATTAGGCGCTGTTAGTCGAGGGAGTCTTCTGAAAAGGTCTCCTTAGCCAGTTCGGGATGGGTCTTACACACTTCCTCTGATTTCCTCGGTACACTATATAAAAAAGGAATATTTGGGGAGTATTTCTGCCGCGCAAAACTGTAATCGTCATCTACTTCGCGTGCTTTCCTTGCGTTATCACCGCGGTCCTGGCACTTTCCGGTCACGAATGGCGTGCGCGCTATCAGCGGCACGTTGCATTCTTGATAGGAAAGTGACGAGAGCCGAGTTTTCGAGAAGGGAAACGCGAGCAAGCCAGATGACGATTATTACTCCGTAGCAGAAATGCTCCCCAAAGACTCCAATTTTTGTTGGTGTGTAGGAGCTATGGCACTAGATTTCTGCACCCGGAACGCATGCCATTTCATTTCACAGACCATATAGAAGGAGTACCTAGTGTAATGTTCTAATCTTTATATTCGTGATGGCTAGCGATATTAATGGCATTTCTTTTAATAATGGCACCGAACCTGCAACCTTCGGATACGTAGGTTGCAAGTTTGGTCCCTGCCAGCGGCAAGTTGTCTTTTCGTTCACTTTACTTTCTTCACATCTATTTCATAATTACTACAATACACTTAAAACAGTACAATTAACGTCCCGCATACTTTCCCTGCCTTCATTATCTGCTGGTTCTGATTAACGTTGAGTCAACCACGCATGACTGTTATTCTTGCTGTTATACGGCCACGCCAAGTACCCAGAATAGCTGCTTCCGAGAATATTTGACTTTCTATATATGCGAGCGCAAAGGTCAGCGTCTGCGCCAGAGATATGCCGAAGAGTCTCAGGCACGTGCCTGTGTTTACATTTCTGGTTGTCCACCGGAACCGCGTATTGAAAGCTATTCGCGATGGATTGTATCCATACATATATACACTGCTCGTATAGATACAGCAGTGTAAGAAATGTTGATGTATACTGATGTATACTGTCTAGTAATTGTCAGTGCTTGCATTCTCAGTTGTTGTTTTTTTTTTACAGCCAAGCTGTATACCTCTCGTTGGTCTGAAAATTTCGTGGCGTCAGCACAAAACTTCCATAGCGCGTATGTCCTACAGAAATTGGGCAAATCCTACTATTCACCATAGACGCTCGCGTGCTCCTCTGCTAACAGATGCGCGCTCCTTGCGTTTTCACCTCGGACGCTGAGGACACCAGACACCAGAAAGACACCAGAAGAACAGCGTGAATACAATGCTCGACGAAAGGAACGAATTCGTCTTGCTGAAAATAGTCGCTGTGGTTGGCAGACCAATCACGGTCAACCATAGCGACCGCAAAGCGATTATCCCTTCCATTACTCTAAAGTAATAATAAAACATACCCCCCCCCCTTCCCATTAGCATATGTGGTGTTTGATACAACATCGCTGGACATTCACGTTCGCAGGGCGGGATGACGGCCGTTTTTTTTTTTTTTTAAATATCATTTAATGGTGGCCCGTCGAAATGAATCTTTCCACCGACTGTAACGTCCTGATTTCTTTTTTTTTGTTAAATCACGACCCGCAGTTGACTTAGTAGAAACTCGCCAAGGAAAAAAATAAGTAAGGGGAAATTCGGACTAAAAAAATTCACCACAGAGATTCGAACCCACAGCCGCTGAATGCCAAGGTGGTGGTAGTGCTTGCGAGTGTAGCCTGACCGTGTAGGCCAACAAGTGTTACTCTATGAAGGACTCGCATGAAAGCACATAATAATAATAACAACAACAACAACAACAACAACAACAACAACAACAACAACAACAACAACAACAACAACAACAACAACAACAACAACAATAACAATAACAATAACAATAACAATAACAATAATAATAATAATAATAATAATAATAATAATAATCAATCAATCAATCAATCAATGATTTATTTAACGTGCCCAGGAACAACCGTAAGGTCTTTGTGCTGGCGAACGCAAAAAAAAACAATAAAAATAAACAATACAATACAGGCAGTTTTCAGAAATAAAGAGAGCAAAAACACGTAGACAAAGAGAAATGAACACAAAAGGGGAGGAGTAAAATAAGACAACACGAGAAATATTGACGGGGCATAAAAAATTAGATTGCATATATACAACTATGTGGAAAGACTGAGAAGGGAAGACTTTGCACATTGTGCCACACTATGTCAAAACAGTGCAAAGCTCGGATAAAAACAATGATTGTGGGCTATGAAAAACGTCAAGATCAAGAAAATTAACATTATAGAGACTTTGTATTCTGTGAACGTAGAGTGTTGGAAGAAGCAGGCGGGTACATGAAACGGTCTGTTCTCTCTGGTAACTTACGCGGAATTCGAAAATTTACACAATTGAGAAGTACAGGGCAGGATATGATACCGTGGACTAGCTTGTAAAGAAATAAGAGATCAGAGCGATTTCGTCGGCAGTGAAGTGATGGCAGTGATAATAATTCAGCAGTACTTGAACGAGATCCAGAGTCATTTTTAGCAAAGCGATGGTTATATATGCTGAGGAATGTTTCTGGACTCGTTCAGTGGTGTTACCGCTGGATTGAGCAATGCCATTCCATATCACGGGACGCATACTCAAGTTGCGGAAGACATATTGCCGTGTACAATTTTGTGTAGGGCCATTGGAGACCTGAATTCTCGAGATATTCTACAACACATCCGAGAGAACGAAGGCCCCGCATAGCAGCACGCTTAACGTGAGAAGAAAAGTTTAACGCGCTGTCAACAACAACACCAAGATCACTGATTTCATAACCTTGCATAACGGCACAGAATTGACAGAGTATTGAATGACACGCTAGATGTTTTGCGAGTGATAGACATGAATTTTGTCTTCGAGGTATTCAGAGAAAGGTTATTACCGTCGCACCATTCGGAAAAAGAGCGCAAGTCTGACTGCAGCAAGCGACAGTCGTTAACTGAATGAATTTCCTTAAAAATCTTGATGTCATCGGCATACAAGAGGAAAGAAGAATTACGAATGGCAAAAGAAACATCATTAACGTAAATTAAAATAGGAGTGGGCCTAATACCGACCCTTGAGGACCCCACTAGTCACTTTATACAAAGAAGACGTTTGGCCATTTACGGCAACATAACAATATCTATTGAGCAGATAGCTCTGCAGGAGATTCACAACTGACAAGTCAACATGAAAGTGCGCAAGTTTAACCATAATCAGCGTGTGGCTGACTACGTCAAAAGCCTTGCTCAGGTCACAGTAAATTACGTCACCTGTCCTCTCTGAGAAATAGGTGTGGAGATCTGCGTCATGAAACTAGCAAGATTTGTGGTAGTTGAGCGGCCAGCGAGAAAACCATGTTGATTAGGAATCAATGAGTTTTTCACACTAAAAGACAATATGTCGTGAAGAGCCAGCTCAAAGATCTTTGATGTGGCACATAGTAGAGAAATCGGGCGATAATTAGAAGCATCTGTTTTAGAGCCCGACTTAATACTGGAAAAACACGAGCAGTTTTCCACATGCTTGGAAATGTGGAAGTGTCCAGGCAGTTATTAAATATCGTAGTTAGTACTGGGACAAATATACTACCATAAGCTTTTAGTATGGCGGAGGGGATGCCATCTGGCCCACATGATAAGGATGGTTTTAAGCGCTTAATGCATTCGCAGATAAGATTTTAATCCAGCTACAAAGCACTGGATGAGCTAACCGCCTTGGGCTGTTGTCTGATATCAGTGCTAGAGTCTGAGGCCTTATAAACGGATGAGAAATGCGTGGCAAAACAGTCAGCGACGGCATGCACTTCTACCCCATTTGAGTCCATAGTCTGAAGGACTCTCCGCTTTTGCTGGACCGTTTACGTACATACTTCCAAAACTCAGCCGGCCTGCCAGAGGCGCTTTTTTCTAAGAATTCAATATACGAACTATGATCCCGTTTATATAGGTGTTTAGAGGGAGTTCGAAGGAAGCTAAACTCTTCCTTCCACTCGCTGGATGGAGAACATTTAGATTTCCTGTGTGCGTGATCTTTATGCTTCAATGCACTGATAAGTTCAGATGAGAACCAGTGGGGAGCTTAACGGGCTCTAGAAACGCCGCTCTTCCAGCTTTCGCTGTGACTGTGCTGCGGTTTTAGCGCAGGCCTGGCGTTTTTTCTTGGATTCGGTTGCCTTTTTACAGCGAATGCTGTTATGAGATCACAAGGGCCGTTTTTGGCGCCGTAGTTGTCCGGCGCCGAAGCCGCCGCCGGTGTTCTCAAACACTATCGCTCGAAATAAGAAAAAATTTCCAGGATGGAGCGAGGTTCGAACCTGGGTCCTCTGCGTGGGAGCCCAGCATTCAACCTCTGAGCCATGCCGATGCTTAGAACTGCTTTGCAAAAAGGTCCTATACAGACTTCATGTCGGGAAGGAACCACATTAGCATATGCAATATAGCGTGGTAAAAGAGTAGAATAAGCACCAAGCGTCGCACAACGCGAATTCTGTAACCAGGCGTGACACAATGCGAGTTGCGCAACGAGTAGGTTGTTGAATGCTTCCAACCCATTGCAAAGGGCTCTGCCATAATTCTTCATCGTCATCAGCCATAGCATCAAGAAACTGCACATAATGCCTTACAGATGGTACCTCGCTTCTCCGCAGAATAACGAGTAATGTCGTGGTGGGTGCTTCCCAACTTCACAGAAATTATGATTTGTGGCGTAGTGGATACGTTGCTAGTGCATTGTGTTAGTAGCCACAAGAGAGTTTATAACGGGCTCTAGAAATGCCGCTCTACGAGCTTTTGCTGTGACTGTGCTGCGCTTTCCACGCAGGCCTGGCGTTTTTAAATGCGAAGCATTTGTTAGCGAACCTTTGGCACTTTTAGCGTTTCTATCTACGTATCTGTCTATCTATCTATCTATCTATCTATCTATCTATCTAGCCGCCTACGTCTGTGTGCTCTCATGATCACCTCCTTAACTTGGTGTAGACCAAAATTGGCTTGGGAGGGTAAGAGGATTTGACGAATATGATTGTCGGGTTATGGCATGACTAACGTGAAAATCCTGTCGCGTAAGTCGTCAAACCCTTTCCACTAGACACGTGTGGCTCATACCCGTTTAACACGGGCCGCGGTGTACAGGTATGCGCCACAGGTGATTGACAGTGTATATCTACCCAGGAACGGCGAGAACAGACATTAATAACTTAAATGCTAGAGCGTTAAGGAAAACCAACATTGGGAGCGTTGACTCGACGAATAGAAAGAATGAAAATTAGGATCCCAGCAGGAATCGAACCCAAGCATTCCGCGTGGCAATCAGGTATTCTACCACTGAGCCACGCCAGGTCTATAAACTCGTTTGGAAAAACAGCCTACGCAGGCGTAATATCGGTGCAACGTCAATTGTGGTTGTGGTGCTTGCTATCTAATTTTACAAGAAAGCAATAAACACTACAGGATACTCCTAAGATGTTTACTCCTACGATACAGGCGTCATATCGGATTAACGTCTGTGGTTCCAGTGTTGGCTCCGCTTTTATAGCAGTCTAAAAAACATTACGTTTGTATTCCTATGATTCAGCAAGCTATATTGAAGCATCGCTCGATCCCGGTGGAATACATGAACGAAAGTTACATATTGCCACGGAAAACTGCCATCAGTCCGTACAATGCAGGCGTCGCAAACGAAGCGAAACGAAGACGGCACCGCTACGACAGATGAAGCCAGCCACAATGCGCCGGCCGGCCCTGCATGCGCACGAGCTGCTTCGGCCGAGCAGCCAACGCGCGTGAAGAAGAGAAAGACGGCGTTCGAATGAGAGGCTCGTGAGAGCTGCGGACTTTCGGTTCCTTCCCCCTATTTACCAGGCTGAATTGCTGGCAATAGTCCTAGCATTGAGTAAATTGCCCCAGTGTCTATCAGCAGTGGTTGTACTAACAGACTGCCTCTCTGTCTGTTCTGCGTTAAGTGCACCTAATTTATCGAGTACCATACAGACGTTCTATTCGATGATTCCCAGGCATGTACGGCTGGTTCGATTAGTGTGGGTACCAGGCCATAGAGGGCTAGCACTCAATGAATATGCGGATGCACTGGCAATATCATCCCATGATGGCCCTATATTTTGTCTGTATTGCCCACGTCAGCGTATGTCACAGCAGCGAGATTTGAAAAGCGTACCACGGCCAATAACTTCGATAAATCTCCTTTGTTTTCATCAGATTTCCCACAGCTAAAGTTTCCTTGGAAGAGCAGATGGTGTTCATCTAGGAAGGAAGAGATACTATTTACAAGGCTACGCTGTCGAGTCCCACCACTGAACTTTTACCTTCACAGGTCGGGTCTGGCTCAGTCACCGTTATGCCTCCACTGTAATGAGAGGGAATCTCTGGAGCACTTCTTTTTGACGTGCCGAAGATTTAAAACACAAAGAAAAAGACTACTAGAAGAACCCCTGCGGAAGTTGGGCTTGAATTTGTCACTTCCGGTGATTCTTTCATTTGGGGCAACCATATTTGGTTTTAGCCACAGGAGCGTTTTCAACGCTGTCTCTAATTTTTTACGAGAATCCAAAAGAATTGAATGTTGAGTGTAGCCTCAGTTGTCTTATATGCAACTGTATATATATATATATATATTTTATTGTTCTTGTTGTTGTTTCCATATAGGCGTTTTTTTCTTCTTTTTTTCTCTTCTTTAAATCTTGCGAGTTTATATGTAAAGGCTAAACATTTCATTTCAGCTTTTTCCTTCACTAAGTGAATTAGTTTCCTAAGCAAAGCACCGTCCGCTTCATGGCCTATCCCCCGCAGTGGGTTGAGCCAAAGTACTGAGGAACCAACCAACCAACCAACTTCCGAATTTTCTGTGTTTCCTTTTGGCTTTGGGCACAAGTTCGCCCCTCAATAATTAGTGTAAATACCACATCCTTGTGGAGACCGGTGTTACAATATGATATCCACATCACCGCACCGTAAAGTGCACTTCGTCCACCAGAACGACGCAGTGTCCTCTTCATTTCTTACGAGGCTGGGCGATGGCCTCATGCTGACAGAGGATGATGCCAGATTGATTGACAGCCGCTTTGTAGACTAGGCTACGTAGGCCACATACGCCCAGGTAGTCTACGAATACGACAAGCACCATCCACTGATGTTGTTGTACGTAGCACTCCCCAGGCCTACCAGCCTCGACGGCCTATACCTCACCAACGCGAAGGGCGGCTTCATGTTCCGACATGTCGCCGGCTCTATCGACAGACAATTTGTCGACGAAATGACCGAGGCATCCACGAATTCCAACAGCTCTACTATACCACATACTTCACTACACATGGACCCCTTGTTGCTGGTGCTCTCTGATCACGGTGATGATGCCCTTGTTCAAGAACTGTCAAGAACTTCTTGCACACATGCACACGGGTCCGTGAAACGTGCGTGCATTCTCGGGACACGTATAAGCACTACATATCAGCTTACCGCTTCTGGTGTTGGTAATGCCCACGTTGCCGTTGGCAGCGTTACCTAACTGTAAACAACTGGTTATATAACACATATGCGGCTCTTCAACATATATGTGTGTGTATAAAATTTATAGAAATCTTTAGCGCCATTTTGTAACCGTGTCGCTCAGTAAAAAAATACGAGTATTACGCCACAGTCACCTTCCCGCCGCTTGCTTCGCATAACATCGACTCCCACGGTACGTGGGATCTCCCGAATTTTTTTTTCTCTTTTATAGTCACGTGAAAAAAAAAAAGATAAAAACTGTCGAACTGAACGAGTTTTGGTATTTCAACCTTTTCGCAAATGTTTGTGCGGAACGACGATCCAGCGCACGAAAATTCCGGCGACCCTGCCAAGAGTAACGGAGAGACAAATATTTTTTCCCTACTCTTCGAATGAGTTGCTCATCTTATAACTTTTTCTTTATACGCCAGCCTTTGGATTATGAAACGAACGTGGGCTGTTCGATCCATCTTTCATTTCGAGTTTTCACGGTTCGCTTGAAAACGTACGAGCTCATCTCTGAACGACTTCCAGCAAGTATTGCATATTCATATGGACAAGGCCCGGATACGTATGTTCAATTCCATCCCTTTATTGGATTCCGAGCTTCGATATGTACGCCGTGATCGTCATGAGCCATCCTGCGCTTACACTTCGTGAAGCATTCGTTTGACGCTCAGACATAAAAATGAACACGACTTGCGCTCTGAAAACGTATATGACGTTCCTTCCTCGAAGATCTGAACCCGTGGGTTGAAGCACACTTTATCTTTCATTGGTTGTTTCTATTTTACGGTATTTAGTTCATATGTACCAAATGGGTGATGTGAGATGAAACCGGCAGATGCGAACCAAGTTCAATAAAATTTGGCTACCCTGTTAAACTTCGAACCTTCTCCTTCTCCATTTGACCGCAACCTAATTTCTAGGACCAAAATTAATTATCGACTCTTGAGGCCGGGAGGCGTTTACCTTTGTCACCCCGAACCCGTGGTCCAAAATGTCACTTGTCATGCTTGTTAATTAGTGATGCAGAACTATCGGTAAGTTGACTATCGATAGCGCAATCGGTAGCACCATCGTTAATTTTACTAGCGATATTACTGCCACGCTTGTTCATTGCTTTGTTTTGATGTATTCTGGTTTCACTCACAAAGACTGTTAGCAACGTTTGACGCAGACCGCGCCGTAATGTTTGAGAAGCTTCACGATTGTATGAGACCATTCCGTTAATTAAGATTACGCGCCAGACGCGAATAGTCAAGTTTATTCGAGAGCTTACGCAAGCTCCAGAACGCGGGAAGTCTCGATGACTGATGTATAAAAAACGACGCGTTCCACCGATGATCAGATTACTCGACGGCGGACGACTGTTCTCGCCGCTATCAGTACGCAGCGTGTATCGCTTATATTTTGAGTTTTGATTTTCTGGGCATAAGTTGGCCCAAATAAAGAGCTCCGTATTTCCCAGTCTTGGTGCAGCATTCTTCACCGTCACAACCGCGTGACAATACTATCGATAGTGGTGTGAATAATGATGCTGTTGCTGGCCGGCCAAATTGCCAATATATTTGCGATAGCCTACTATCAGCTTCACTTAATTTATGAACAATTTTGGCGAGAGAAATAAATTATTTCCGCAGTGAAAATGGCAGAATATGTCCATCAATAAATTCATATCCAAAGGCAACCAGTTACACCTTACAATTAACAAACTTAGTTCTTGATACTTTTTTTTTTAATTCGTAAAATGCAACATAAATCTGAAGCCGCGCAGGTACACCACAGGTAACGGCTTCCTTTCCGCTACAGCCGAACAGTTTGACTCTATGATCATGCGTAAGCAAAGCACTCTCGTGAAGAACGCAATCGTGCCAACTTTCTTGCCCTTCAGCCTGCTCTTCCGGCTCCACTATGTACCACGCGCGCGGGGAACCAAGTTTATTCTGCAGTGAGTCCGCGCTGTTGATTTTATACTATCGATAGTACTTACTATCGATAGCGCTATCGATAGTATTTTTCACCATCGATAGTTCGATAGTGACTCAGCCATCGATAGTATCGATAGTACTATCGATAGATCTGCATTACTACTGTTAATGCATACAGCGTCGGCGCTTGTCACATCTTACCTGTGGTTCAAATGTCACCCTGTCACCCACGTATGTGTGTTTGCCGTAGTATAACATTCGTGAGTTTCTATATTGCCGTGACACTAATAAGTCATTTACATTTTTGTATGTCAAACAATATGCGAGAAGTCCGACTTCAACTGGTTGCCTTCCAGCTCCTGAGAGCGCAGAAAGATCGTTGTTCAATTTCGCCTCTACAGATAAAATTGATTGATTGATTGATTGATTGATTGATTGATTGATTGATTGATTGATTGATTGATTGATTGATTGATTGATTGATTGATTGATTGATTGATTGATTTGTATCCGGGATAATTATTCATGGCCTGGTGTTCTCTAGCATGGACTAACGCTTTGACGCAATCCATTTTCTTTTCCGATTCCGACATGACGCAAAAGCCGCAGCCGTTATACTGGTATGCCGCGGACTCGCCCTTATAGTGTCATGACATCAAACCCGCTGAGTCACCGCGGCGCGTCGTTCTCAGAGCGACCACGATTGAAGTGGTCCTCGGAGTCGTAAGCGCGCGCATGCGTCATAGGGTTATATAGTTTCAGTAATTATAAACCTATAACTATAGTATTCGTATATTGATTAGAAGCCATTGGACAAAGCATGTCGCTGGAACCAGCATTGCGGCATGTGTGCTCGCTTTTGTCAGGGCAAGACGAAGAGAAATCCCTTGGTCGAAACGTCGACTCCGGTCACGTTTCTTGTTCGAGGATTTCTCGATACTTCATGAGCTGTTGTCCGCTTTATTATTCATGTAGGCTTGTAGAACGTTATAGGTTGAACCCTTGACTTCCGCCGCAAGAGTTCATTTCGCGTTAATAAGTATAATTCCTTGGCGTTTCTATTATGTCCAAGAAATGCGTATCTTTAGTTCGTTTAAACTATTTTCGGATATCGTTAAATCGTGCGATATTTGCACCCAAGTTCGCGTGTGCTGCAGTGCGTTGCGCTCTTGCATGGGCGACGTCGGGGGGCCCCTAAAGTTAGGATAAATGAAGCTAAACCGTTCCTCGAAATTTCGTATTGGGTGCCCACCTTCTTCTACTGCGTTGTCAATTCCCTCTTCCCTTATTCGTGACTTTTCTGGAATTTTTCCTCATTTTATCGAGGCGTGGCTTTGTGACCACAACTTAATTAGTTTAAAACCACGTCGTAATGAAGAAGTCAGCCGTTCCAGTTATTATATAAGCCAATTTTGACTTGCTTTGTTTCCGTAGACACTTGGGGAGTCTGTCCCTAGTCGCTCGTATAATGTCTTAACTCTCCAGTCTTTCTTTCCTACTCTTTCTCTTTCTTCGAAAGGCTGGTTTAGGAAACGCTCGTGCTTCTTCTTATTTTTTTTAAGGGTATAATGTGATCTGCTCCTAATCTTGCGAGTACCCTCGCTAAGTGATTTGCTGGTTGGGTGGTTTCTTTCTCTTCTGTTTTTTTTTTTGCCTTTTCTCTCACTCTCTGTCTAAGCCGGCTTAGAATGCCCCATTCGTCTAAATGCCCATGTCTCCTCAGAAATTCAAAGAAAAAAGAGAACTGCTGTAACTTACTTCTTTAACGTAGTCGGGCCACGTGATTTTGGGGAAAAGTGCTTTAGGAGGCACTTTTTCGCTCGTTTTAAACTGTTCTCGGAAAGACTGCCCCGCTTACAGTTAGGTGCACTTTGGAACGGCTTTGTCCTTGTGGCACATGGTTCGTCCGGCCGCTTCTGTAATGACGCAGGAAGAGGCAGTTTAGCGAAAAACAGTCGTGCTTAGAGCTGGTATATATAGTCGGTGAAATAAAAGTGGTATTACATCTGCGCCCGTTTCTGCAAACAGAAAGCTGGAGAATCGTTCTGGTTAACCGCCCTATGCCTTACCTTTCTTTCATCTCTCTTTTGCTGCAAAATAATAATAATAATAAAAAAATAAAAATGTTTCAAAGGGAAGCTCGCAGTTCTTTCCCTCCTCTCGCAATACACGTAAAGCGCATAACTTCTTCCTGTAGACAATTAGTACGAATCCCATTGCAATGAGAAGATGCAGGCAAATTCGACCTAACGTTGAGGGCAGTTCTTTTTCCCAAAGAGCTCAATGTTCACAACAATGTTTTACAAATGTTTGTGTATAAATGTTTTAAGGCTTCAATTTATCTTGTCTCGGTTTTGCTACTGCTTAAATCTAACGTATAAAAGCAATAGGATCTAAACATAGGCGTGCGCAGGGTTGCCCATCAGGGCGGGCAAAGGTTCATCGCAGCTCCCCCCCCCCCCACCCTACTAAGTCAATGTATGGGGCAGATTTTGCCCCCCCCCCCCTCTTAGTTAACTAGAAGGGTCAATGTACGGGGCAGATTTTGCGCCCCCCTCTTAGGTGATTAAGGGGGGGGGCTCTCCCCCCCCCCCCCCCCCCCCGCCGTGTGCAAGGCTGTGGATCTAAAGAAGAATGTTCATCTTTGACTCAAACGTGTGTGGAGGCGGGGTTCTTTGTCAGACACGTAAGCCTGTACTCCTCGCCTCCCTCTTGACTTGTCAAGAAAATTCAATTCAATTCAAAGCCAATCAATTGAATTGAATTGAAATTGCCTCAAACGTGTGATACGTGTCAGTGTTCCTTTTTTTTCTTGGAAACGCTGAAGACCTCATTTAAATGCAAATATATTTTAAAGATTAGGGTGACCATTTGTCATGTGCATACGTCGAGGTACACATATCGATAACATTTCAACATTCAGTGCTACCGTGAATTTGTGTTTTTCCTGATGATTTTAGTTATAGCAACTCCGCAGAGCAGAAAGCAGCTGGAGCATTTGGCAGTCAGGCCTGCTAAGCTTAACCTGGCCATTAGCAACATCACCACTCCAACTACCACCGTTGAAAAAGCCTAAGTTGACGGCTCGACACGAAACGCCAGCCCGTTTGAAGTTTATCAAGTTGAAGTTTCATAATCGTGTTCAAGTCTCTTGCAAAAAAACTCAGTGATCGGCGGTTAACCTCTTCTCGTTCAAATTAAATTTAGCTCAAAACATTGTCATGCCACGTGATACAGTCACGTGGCTTCAAGCAACAAGGCCAAGTAGGCGGACCTTTCACGCTCCGCTCGATCGGCTGGGCTCGAGGTGGAGTGCGGAAGCGTTCTGACTTTCACTGTTGGCGTCAATGTTGTGCGCACGCACATACACAATGACGTCCTTGCTGAGCAGCTTTGCACACAGCGCGCTGTGCGGAACGTCGTGCTAAATTTCTCTGATCTTTTCTTTGGACGCTGACCAACGCCGGCGGGTTTCCACCGGTCTATAGATAATCTTGTGCACCACCGCGCACAAGATTGTCCCACGATCGTCATCGTATTAGCGTTGAAATCGTCATCGTCATGAAGCAGCGCTTTTGCGTTTGGGCGAAACTGACTGTTTTTATTGGCATTATTAGTTAGTGTCGTTGACATATCTGTGAACGCCACGCTTATTTTCGGTCGGCTCGCCTTTGTGGTATGCGCAACTGTATACATTTGAGGCCACCAGCATCATCATCATCATCGTGCATCACGATCGACGTGTTGCTGCTGATGAAAGTTGCGCACGTCTCCCAACGTTTCAGCGGCCGAGATCCTTGATTATGGCGAGGACAGCAGCAGCAGTCGTCCACTTGCTGCGGTCCGACTGTGCGCAACAGCCTGCTCTCCACGGGGCGTGGCTATAAATAGACGTGCTTCTCCCGGGCATCCTTTTCTTCCCTGTACAAGACTGATCCTGCACGGCTCCTCGACCGTCTTTTCCCCTCGCCTCCTTTCCGTTCCTCTCCACGTCCCCGGCGGCGGCGGCGCCGGCAGGGTCGAGAGGACACGCCGCTGAGCGCACCCTTCTCTCCGTGGTCGCGCTGCTCTCTCGTCTCTTAAAAAAATCAATCGACGGGAGAAGCATCGCTGCGGCGCCGTCTATTCCGCGGCGGCCGCCGCTCTAATTTGTTCGCTCCCAAGCAGCGGCGCTCGCTGAACCGTGGAAGGCCGAGTTTCCGAGAGCCCTGTCGTTCGCGTTTTGGAAGATGTGCACCCGTCGTGCCTCGCTGACAGTTGAGCGACGGCGAGCGCGGGGATAATGGGCGCCAGCTGCTTAAAGTGTCTCCTAACTGGCTGTTTATTTCGTAATGGAAAGAGCTGTACAGGGCAAGGAGAAGGAAATTTCTGCCGAGTCCTGACTCCACTGCGCCTTTTAGCTCAAGGCTGCGGACACTTCAACGACGGCCCTTATAGGGAATGGAGGTGTATGGAAGGATGCGTGTAGAGGAGGAGTGAAATTATAGCTATATAGAGAGATTAAATGGACAAGAAGTGCGGGACATGGTAAAGGAGTTATGGAGGAGGAGGGGGGCTGCACAGTTATTTAGAAGTTTCCCGTGCCTTAATCTTCTTCAAGAAAATTTGATAGAATATATATACCGGATGTCAATGTCAATTCAAGTCCTTCTTCTTTTAATAAATATTCATCGCAGCTTACCCTTCTAGCCGCTGTAGTGTTGTAAGCACAACACGACCTCGAAACCCTGTTCTCAAACTCGTACCTCCTGCGTGACCCAATGGCAGCAGACGCATAGATGCTGGGTGCCCCTATGCTACTAATATTCTAAAGCTCCCGCTAAATTGTGCTAATGAAGAATAATGACGAAACATCTCACGCTGCGCGCTAATCGCGCGCACCGAAGGACCTCAATAAAGTTGTTCATCCATCCATCCGTCCATCTCACGCTTACGCCTATATTTTCGAAATCCGCATAATGCGAACTAGGCAAGACACTCTTTCCCGCATCATGTTGCGCTTTTTTTTGTTTTTTTTTTTTATTATTTGCGACATAGGCTTGCCCTTAAGGTTCCTGTCACCCGTTTCCGGCGCGAAAGTTGGGAAGCCATTAATTGTTGTCTTCTAAATGCCAAACCGATATTCGCGACGCACTGCGACACGACAACTTTCTATCCATAGGGACGCAAACAATGGAGTTGACAGAGAAAAATGTTGACGATAATTTAAAGACCAGCGCCACTGCGGCTCGAACCTATACATCAGATTTTCCAAGAGCAGGGTTTACAGGAAAGCAGCACCTGTAATGAAAATATATTGCTTTTCTAAACAATAAATTTCGTCCATGTCCGACAATTTTGTGAAACACAAGGCACGGTTTTTAAAGGTGCATACTCGCACGCTATTTTCTTGTTGTTATTTTTTCTGCATTGCCTGAAAGTAGCAGGTGTGTAAAACCTAAAAGAAAGGTCCGTGAGCCTGAAAACCCCCTAAATAACTTACTATATTCCATTTTCTACGAACCTGTTTCACTTTTTGTTTTCAGAGAGGTGGGTGTGCGTCATGATGTTATGACGCGCACGACGCTGGTACGAAACGCAGAAGTAGAACGGCTTGAAGTTCTTTCCACTCACTGCGGCTCGCTCGGTCTCGTCTGTCATTCTGGTACACTATACTATATCGTTACTCGACCCGGTGTAGCAACATACCGCAGCGGCAAAAAGTTCGCCATGATCCACTCCCACGCTAAGTACCACCTCCAACGTGTCATAACATCACGACGCACATACGCACAACTCTCTGGAAACGAGAATGCAATAGGTTCGTAGAAATTTTACCGTAGCTTATATATATGTGTGTGTGTATATATATATATATATATATATATATATATATATATATATATATATATATATATATATATATATATATATATATATATACACAAGGCCGTTATATATATATATATATATATATATATATATATATATATATATATATATATATATAACGCTCTGAGACTCGCCAGCCTATCTCCTGGGGCGTCAGAAGGGGTACTGACATGATATTTTGTTATGTTCTTTTCTGGGGGGACAACAACGTCACAAACTATCGTGTCAGTGCTCCTTTTGAGAAGTGACAATAAACGCATTGGGTAGGTATATATAAGGAGCAACAGCCGCGGGAACGTTAACCACCCACCAACGCACCTCGTTCAAAAAGGAATGCTCGTAACTTTAACCCATCTTCTAAGCAATAAAAAAAAAATCGGTAAACAGGGGGTGGGTGCTCGAGCCGACGTTTCGATAAGTGGACTTGTCTTCTTCAAAGCTGGAACTTGAATACAAGCCTTGAAGAAGACAAGTCCACTTGTCGAAACGTCGGCTCGAGCCCCCACCCCCTGTTGACCTATTTTTTCATCGCAAGCTTCCATCTTCCACTTCCTGCCGTTCTTCTAAGCAATAGTAAATTCTCACCGGAGTGTCGCGCGTGGGCAAAGTATACACGTGTTGCCGCTGCTACTACGATAGTTGATAGTGCTTTTCGTGGGCTCGCAGCAATACAGGGGGTTTATGTCGACATCCGTGGAACTCTTATTAAATAAAGCAATCTGACAGAGAGAGAGAGAGAGAGGACGAGGATGGAAAGGCAGGGAGGTTTGAGTATTGAAGCAATCTGACTGTGGACCGAGAGCTATACAATGCGGCGTGTTCAGACAGTCAGTAATCGAATCAGCGAAGTCCACGTGTCCCTTCACCCCGCGTCTTGTCAAAGCTTTCATCACCTACCTGCTCGGGCTATAGAGCACCTGCTGTTGTGAAACAAGAGTATCGAAGCACTATATCCGCAACAGGTAACTTGAGCACCTCGACATGGAGGATGCCTAAGCAGCTTAAGCCTGGTGGGCGAATTAATCAAGCACTGTTGCGGCGTAATGTTCGCACGACATACCCGTGTACAGACAGAAGGGACCCCGAATGCCTCCTGCTCCGTGTGTAGGTGTTTCATCGATTATCACTCTGCTCTAAGTGGATTGACATGCACGCGAGCGTGATGCTATGGCTTGCTATACACTCTCGATATCGGGTGTTCACACCGCGCGTTGGCGGAGCATTACAAAAATAGGATGTGCTAGGGAGGAGCGTCGGGTGAGAATACCTGGAGCCATTGGCTGGATGGAGTCATGCAGGTGCTGGCGATCTCACGAGCCTCCTCGCATGCCTGGGCACATCATTCAGTGCGTGCAGAAGCGTGCATTGTATCGATTAGCACGCTGTCTGTTCGTGGACGCGTGCAGGTTGCGCGGGGTATGGCTACATGCATCTTGGTTGGCGGTGGGCAGTGTTACCATAGCAGTGTAGTGAGAGAGAGAAGGGATGGCCTCTATGTGGTTGACCTTGAGGAGGAGTGACCAATGATTCCGCTCTGGTATCCATCGCGCTGACGAGCATAGTCACGTTTTCTTCCGCGGCGTACGCGGACTGTGCTTGATACTCGCCGGGGATTTTCTTGCCGGTGTTTTCCCTGTGAAAGGATGCTCATAGGCGACGATTCCTTTCGCGAGTATCTCTGCTACATTAATCCGGGCTGGTCGTCAGGTAAGAAAAACGTGCGCGATTCGCGACTTGTCGAACGGTGATATCGCGCTGTCGGGGCTATAGAGAGAGAATTGATCGAAGTCCAAGATCGGCCTCTTAACAGCTTGAGTATATGTACCGGAGATTACGCATGTTCTTGAACGGTCGGCGCATAGAGTAGGGGTCCGATTGTCGAGAGTGCACGCAGTCGAAAGAGTTCGCTGTAGATTGCATGACTGCCACGCTAAGTTGCAGAAGCCACATTCTACACCTGAGTTGTGAAAACTACCTATTTACATAATTGGAATACTGTGTGTACAGCGTTATGCGATAGACATTGATTGATCGATTGATCTTTTTTTACCGTTCACATTACGTCGCGCGAACGCTGCTTTTGTATATTCCTTTTTTTTTTTTAGTCGCGCGAACGACGCGAAGACAAAGTGAACGCGCAGATAGCGCGCCTCGAGCCACGAGGCGCGCGGGTGGCCATGTGAACTTTTGTACGATTTTGCGTCGACGCCGGCTTTTCGCTCGAGTTCACGTTCGCACCGGACGTATACGTATAAGGCTTTCGCCTCGATAGCTACTGGGGTTTCGCTTACCGAAACCACACGATATGATTATGAGGCTCGCCGTAAAATGGGGCACATGGGTGTGTTTTGCATTTCGCCCCATCAAAATGCAGCCGCCGAGGCCGGGAGTCGAAACCTCGCCCTCGAGCTCATACTATGTGTATATATGGAAAGCAGTTAAATTTCAGCAAATGTCACTGAAAGTTTCAAATCGGTTTGACGCCCTTTCGCTAATCCATACAAAGCGCGCGTGAAGCATTTCGTTTTTGACCGTGTCGGATGGCGACGAAGGCGGTACAAGAATGACCGATCTATTTATTCGTCTGTAATGTCTAGCTCGAGGGTCAAAATATGCTTAATAAAATGCTTTGTTGGGTGCGTTGGTTTATCCTGGAATAGAGTTGAGCGCAAACGGGCGAGACACAAGAAGACAAGACGACTACACGAGCATCGTCTTGTCTACTCATGTCTCGTCCGTTTCCGCTCAAATCTATTCCTTTAAAATGTGCTACAGATACAGCTGTAATTTAATTGGCATTTCGACCGTCTTACGAAAAAAGATCTCCCACTGTAGTATTTCTTATATGTCAAACATGTAATCGAATTTCGCGCTCAGCCATAGGAAACACGGCGACCGATGAGGGCCAAACTAAGTTGTTATCCGGCATTGCAACTTCACTTTGCTGCCTCGGCATTCCATTATTTCAACAACTGATACAGTCTTTTACAGGTAGCAGGAGCGCGACATATTTCTTGAGTGACGCTCCGTGCACAGTCCAAAACGTGTGTATAGCTTTGCCGCATGGGCGGGATGCTTGCAGGCGAAGCCCACCGCGCTTTCTCACTTGGCAGTAGTGTTTAAAGGTGAAGACCACTTCTACGAAGAGGCCAGATGCTCCATGGGGTGACAAGGCAGACATTCGCATGTACATGACACATACGCTGCACAGTCGCGTTCGGTATAAGCTGCAGCATGATTACAGTGGTCAAAGTGACTGCGCGGCGGATTCATCACCTTTCCAATTTATCCATTTTCGAAGGACTGTCTCAACACACAACAGACAATCCGCAGCATATTTTTCGTCGACGCTCAGGAAAAGCCCAAAAATGTGATTGGGCGACTGAGCTGAACATGGCACCATAGGCGTTTTCAAATTTATTCACATATTGTCGGACCGCGAGAAAATGGCGCTTTTTTTATTTTTTTGAAAGCAAGCATCCAACGTGGATTTACATTCGACGTACAGTGCGGTCCACTGTTAAAGTAAACACTCGAATGATCCCCTTCCATATTGCTGACCCACTGATTGCTACTGGATGCGGAAACATTATTCATGCAAGGCACTAGTCTGTCAAAAGGAGTCAGAACTGGCAACCAGCAGTAGTTTTATGCAAATTTAAGCCACCATGCTTCTGCAAGAGAGCGAAATCCGGCCATGCCCTTGCACGCAAGTGTCCCTGTTAACAGTGGACCCGTCTGTACGTGCAATTGCAGAGCTGTGCAATCATAATGGACAAATGCAACGATCTGCGTCATGGCATAAGAAGCGCGGGCAGTTTTTTTTAAATGCGAAGCATTTCTTAGCGAACTTCTGCGACTTTGACCGTATCTATCTATCTATCTATCTATCTATCTATCTATCTATCTATCTATCTATCTATCTATCTATCTATCTATCTATCTATCTATCTAGCCGCCTACGACTTTGTGCTCTCCTGGTCGCTTGGTTAATCGAATGTGCACCAAAATTGGTATGGCGTAACATGACTGTATGACGAACATAAATGACAAGTCATAACATGAAAATCATGACACGAATGTCATGTACAGCATGATTTACATGCTACGCTCATGGTGCGCTGGCGGCCGTTTCGCTAGATTGATATACACCAAAATTGGTATCTTGTGACGTGACTGTGTGACGAACATAAATAACACGAGTTATCATGAAAATCATGACACGCATGTCATGTACAGCATGACTTACGTGCCACGCTCATGGTGCGCTGGCGGCCGTTTCGCTAGCTTTATATACACCAAAATTGGTATCTTGCGACGTGACCGTGTGACGAACATAAATAACACGAGTTATCATGAAAATCATGACACGCATGTCATGTACAGCATGACTTACGTGCCACGCTCATGGTGCGCTGGCGGCCGTTTCGCTAGCTTGATATACATCAATATTGGTCTCTTACGACGTGACCATGTGACAAACATAAATAACCCGAGTTATCATGAAAATCATGACACGCATGTCATGCACAGCATGACTTGCGTGCCACGCTCATGGGGCGCTGGCAGCCGTTTCGCTAGATTGATACACACCAAAATTGGTATCTTGCGACGTGACCGTGTGACGAACATAAATAACACGAGTTATCATGAAAATCATGACACGCATGTCATGTACAGCATGACTTACGTGCCACGCTCATGGTGCGCTGGCGGCCGTTTCGCTAGCTTGATATACACCAATATTGGTCTCTTACGACGTGACCGTGTGACGAACATAAATAACACGAGTTATCATGAAAATCATGACACGCATGTCATGCACAGCATGACTTACGTGCCACGCTCATGGGGCGCTGGCGGCCGTTTCGCTAGATTGATACACACCAAAATTGGTATCTTGCGACGTGACCGTGTGACGAACATAAATAACACGAGTTATCATGAAAATCATGACACGCATGTCATGTACAGCATGACTTACGTGCCACGCTCACGGGGCGCTGGCGGCCGTTTCGCTAGCTTGATATACACCAATATTGGTCTCTTACGACGTGACCGTGTGACGAACATAAATAACACGAGTTATCATGAAAATCATGACACGCATGTCATGCACAGCATGACTTACGTGCCACGCTCATGGGGCGCTGGCGGCCGTTTCGCTAGATTGATACACACCAAAATTGGTATCTTGCGACGTGACCGTGTGACGAACATAAATAACACGAGTTATCATGAAAATCATGACACGCATGTCATGTACAGCATGACTTACGTGCCACGCTCATGGTGCGCTGGCGGCCGTTTCGCTAGCTTGATATACACCAATATTGGTCTCTTACGACGTGACCGTGTGACGAACATAAATAACACGAGTTATCATGAAAATCATGACACGCATGTCATGTACAGCATGACTTACGTGCCACGCTCATGGTGCGCTGGCGGCCGTTTCGCTAGCTTGATATACACCAATATTGGTCTCTTACGACGTGACCGTGTGACGAACATAAATAACACGAGTTATCATGAAAATCATGACACGCATGTCATGCACAGCATGACTTACGTGCCACGCTCATGGGGCGCTGGCGGCCGTTTCGCTAGATTGATACACACCAAAATTGGTATCTTGCGACGTGACCGTGTGACGAACATAAATAACACGAGTTATCATGAAAATCATGACACGCATGTCATGTACAGCATGACTTACGTGCCACGCTCACGGGGCGCTGGCGGCCGTTTCGCTAGCTTGATATACACCAATATTGGTCTCTTACGACGTGACTGTGTGACGAACATAAATAATAGGAGTTAACATGAAAACCATGACACGCATTTTCCTCAATGACATACAAGACGATGTATGCAGCTCTTTGCTGGCTGCTTCGCATTACATCGATTCCCACAATGCGTGGGATCTGCCGGCTTTTTTCTTTACACAATATTACATTCTGCACCAGAAACGATGAGCTTGCACTGTACAGTACTGAAAAGGAAAGTATCGAAGCTTAAGAACTTGTCGCTGATGAAAAGTTTTTGGAAGACTCCGCACTCGTAAGTGTGAGAGATCACGCTCGGAATTTAAAAGCTGAGCAGGACAGATGCAGCACCTGCGGACGTCAACTCAAGAATGCTAGAGAGAGATTAAATGAGCTTGCTTATATCCCTCCCGTGGCGTGGTGTCCTACCGTGGCGTTCGCGGCGTAATGCCATAGCATAAGGTTCTGCAGAGATAACTTCGAGAAATGTTGGTTCACTCAAGACATTGTCTGCTTGCCGTCGTTGTAGTCCTGTGTAAAATAGGTGGACGAGTGTGTTCAGTGTTCGCTGAGGGCGAGAAAGGTACAACCGACATGTATGGCATTCAGTATGAGAGAGCCTTATTTTCACGTTTCCCTCCCGGTAATTCTTTCGTCTGGCGGGCCGGGCCCGCGTGCCGCCGCCGGCTCTGGTTTCTGTTGCGTCTAGCAGTAAACACATAAAGCACAGTGTGCTATTCAATATCAGTATGCCCTTTAGCTGAGTGCCTACAGCTGCTAGCACTTATATACAGACAATATCTACAATGCATACATACAATAGCCTGGATGTGAAGCAGTTTTGCAATTGAAAAGATTTAAGATGATATTGATTGCCATTGATTCACCTGGTAGTTAGCAATAACATCTCAATAAAGAAGTCATGTTCACTGAAGTAAGAACTTTTCTATTAGTTGATTGTATCAAAAGATGTATGCCGTCTTCCTGGGGCATAGCAAGAACCTTTTTTTACTTTGGGGGGGGGGGGGGGACGACTTCCCTTTATGTATGTTTGTGCATGTGTTTATATTTGTGCGCGTACATACAAAATGTAAAAATTTGGGAGGGGGCCAGTGAACCCCCCGAACCAACCCTCTGGCTACGCCACTGCTGTTTTCCCCCAGCTGCAGGAGAGGCGCAGCATATTTCTCCTTAACAGAGGTCTTACAGTGAGTTGAGTCAATGAAAGGCCTAGGTGAATTACGAATCTATATGAAAATACCATCTATAAAAAGTACAGTACAAGGTTTAAATATGCCACTGAATCCTGGTGCTGTTCATCCGAGTGTTTTAAGTGTTTTATTTTTTAAAATATTCTGTTGAAACTTAAGAGTGGCTATAGCACAACGTTTGAAGGCAGAGGCTCATTCAACAGATCACAGACCTGACTCACACAACAGGCTTGAAACCCACAATTCACCATTTTAATGCTTTCTCTCATATACACACTGTCACGTGTATTGCAAAAATATAAAAAATTGATCATAAAAGAAAGCACTTTTCAGATCCACATGGATGTCTCAGTTATTTGTTAATGACATACAAGGCTGCTATAAAAACAACTGTCTTTCCTTAACTAAATGCATTTACATCAATGTTCCCAATTTTCTGATTATGAAAAGCATTCGATTTTTTGTTATTCCTGTATAAGAAGGCGTCATGTATTACAGTTCTGCTGTTACAGTAGCTACCATCTTAGAAGTAATCAGATATGCTTCATATAAATACCCTACAAAATAGCATGTTGCATACAGTATGTAAAAAACTAATTCTTTGCACAATCGAAATATCATCACGATTTATGTAATACATTTAACAAACATGAAGTAACAAACATGTCTCGAACTCTGTAGATATTCCTTTAACTAAACAAACTAACAAATTCTCCGTTTTTTTTTACAGTCGCAAAACTCGCAACGTTACCAGACACAGGAATACAATAGTTGTCATACGTGCTGCGGCTAACTATGGGTAAATGGTACCTTAATTAGCCCACAGCATTTTACCTTAGTTTTAATAACATCTATAAAATGGGCTTAATTTCACTTAAACACACTGTTATCACAGCTGATAAAATCAATGCCATTAGGTTTACATAAATCAACATAACTGCAGTAAGCCATGATTGAGGTTCACATTACCTGCCTCTAGCATGGCCATGTAAATATCAGGCTGCATATCAAATTCACATGATCTTTTCTGTTCTCATGATCAAAAGCATTGAAAATCACCACCAATTTCCACATATGTAAGACAATTTCTCATGAATGTTTTATGTTCCAAATTGCAATGGCATGTATTACCCACACTGAAGTAGTTTTGTGTTAATTGCAACCACTTCAGAGCTGCGGTAATTTGCACGGCAGTAGCTCAACACCACAATTTGAAAGCAGATTGTTGCCAGAGGCAAATTTCCTACTATAGAAAGTAAAGCTCTCGCTATTTGGCACTATTTACAGGAACTTCACAGGAAACCAACAATCTAGCCGCTTTCCATCAGAATGCTGCTATTTGATTCAAAGCATATTCAGGGTGCACAGCAGTTTATGAAAACCTGCGAGAAGTCAACCCAGCTTGCATATCGTCAGCGATTGCTTCAGCAGATTCTGGTAGGAGAATAGCTTGGTAATTTATCTCTGATATGCTGGCCAACTCATACAATGAACTTTCAGCTGCCCATTAGCATTTGAAGTGGCGGAGTGTTTTGGCTTCATAGTATCACAGGACTTGATTGTACTAGCGGGAAAGCATTAAGTGTCACAGCTCTAGTGAGCAACAACAAGAATGCCACTTTGCAGTTCTATGTATTCATCTGCCATGGATTTTATAGGGCCCAAACCTAAGTGCACAGTGCTGACGTAGAGAAACACATCTATTTAAGGCTAAGTTATGCACATACTTTTCTTTTCATGGTCTTCATTTTGTGTCATATTGACACAACATTCACTCATACACTTACACGAGGACCAACATCGCCTTTAGTGGCCAGATTCATAGCGACAAGATGTGTTCATCTTGAGCAGTTGCGCATACAAGTTGTCGTACTTAAAGTTTCGATCTAGCATCAAGAAGCTATTACAAGCTCCGGACTCCAAGCACAACTATGGGCAGTCCAACGGGCCCGCGACGCAGCAGAGAGACTTGGTCTTTCTGTTCCGACGTGGGAGCGGCCCGCAACGTGCTAGGGCGCGTTCCGAGGGACCGAAATAAAGTTTATTCATCCATCCATCCGTCTCATTCCATGAGCACTGTACATGCCAAAACCATGTAGCCATCACACGAAGCAATATAAATCTCAACAATATAATGAACCAACTTGCTAGCAATTTCTTTGCAATGATACTATAGCTGAAAGTGCCGTGCAAGAGGGTGGTGCGCTCGTTAAGATTTTCTGCCACTTTCACTATTGGGAAACTCAACACTATTCGTACATCTTAGTCAGGAGCAATGGTTTAGCAGAAATTATTTTTTTCATGAGGGGTTAAGTGGACGCAGAGAGGAGCACGCATTTAAGTTGAAAAAGGGGTGGGAAGGGGGGCAAGCGAGTGCTACAGGTTTTTTTTCTATGCCGAGTATTCCCGATATAGAACAACTTCGAGAGCCAGGGGGGCATGTGCCATGTGTGCTTCCTGTGCTGTGTAATGTCTTCCGTTCCATATCTGTAACAGCGAGCCTACCTGGCGGGCTTAGCATTCACCCGACTTGGACTAAATGAAGGCATGCCATCGCTATTCATTTCATTTGCCAAAGCAAGTGGCTGCCTTCGCTGAACAGCAAGGTATGCAAGCACTAATGATCTCCCATTGCTTCCAATGTGTGCTTTCAACGAAACTGTCTTTTTCCAGCGGCCTCAAAAAGGAAGTGGAAATGCACTTCTGAATGCACCATTGCTACATCAGAGGTGTCGAGTTACCCATACTGTAATACTGACAGCCGCCCTGTATGCCATATTCTTTAGTCGTTGCAACAACATTTACCTATACTAATATACTATGGAACTACTGTTCCATAGTAGAAACAGTGCAGACAATTCAATGAGCGAGATGATGGCGTGAGCACTAAGTGTGCTCACGCCATCATCTCGCTCATTGTGTGCACGACAAAATATTTTGTATAAGGGGTAATATAATGTAACATTGGTTACCCTTCTTCATCCTAAAACAAGGAGAACGAGATTTCCACCTTTGCATACTTTTTTTTTTCTTTTGGCTAGAGCCCAGAAGCACACCTCACCAAAATCTCTCTAAGCAGGTTGCATATAGAGTAGTGAGTGGAAGTACATTT
The DNA here is from genome assembly GCF_013339695.2 of Rhipicephalus sanguineus. Classification (NCBI taxonomy): domain Eukaryota; kingdom Metazoa; phylum Arthropoda; class Arachnida; order Ixodida; family Ixodidae; genus Rhipicephalus; species Rhipicephalus sanguineus. The sequence goes on along the minus strand of NC_051178.1, from coordinate 145,305,379 downwards.
GTAGATATAGCATTCTGAATTTTAACTCACCAACTATGCTGTTATGAACCATAACTAGTCTCTTGAGCTTAAAGGGGTGGTGACATCAAATTTCGAGGCTATAACAAGCCTGTTGTGGGTTTTCTCTGTATGCAAGGACACTCCACACGAAGGGTCGGACACAGCAAACGTTTAGAATATATTTTAATTTACTTACAAAGTGTACCTAAATGCCCATTCTCCCGATCGAAACCCATCGCTAGCGTGCCAACTCTGACGTAGATGTGTAGGAAGGGCAGCGAAAGTTGTAATGACGTCACACCAGATCTGCTGTAGTGGCGTGAGTGACCTCAGGACCTGCGCCACCCTCCGCAACTTACGTACCGGCTGTAGTGCACTAGAATATATTCTAGTTCACTGTAGCACCGGCAAAGTATCGGTTGCTACATCACTAGCCAAGTTTCGATTGCTTCCTGGCTAAGTGCGTCACAGCCTTGTGTGGTCACGTGACCAAGCCTCCTACACTTCTATGTCACTGCCCAACCTCGGCGCCCAGAAACCGAAACCGAAAGTTGTCCACATCAAAAGGCGATATTAAATTATTTAGCGAGAATACATGAATTTTGGTGTGTGCATCATGCTTCCTGGAGCTATAGGAAACGCTTACAGCAAAGAATGCGCAAGCCACAAATTTGGTGGCACCACCCCTTTAAGTATCTTGTAAGAAAGTTACACTGCTGATCTGCTAAACTGGCAGTTTATAAATTTTTTGTCAATAAAAAGGTCACAGACAATGAGCATTTTTAAGTATTGTATACTAACAAAGAAAATGTTTATGTACCACTCTTTTACTAGAACTAAGGGTCTTAGCAATTCAAAATTTTGTTATACAGGGCAAGGCATACATTTTAAAGAATACAGAAAGAGCTGCCACTATTACCGGCGATGAGTGACAGATAATATTTACTATCGAAATTACTGCAAAACTGCTAAATGTTGAGAGATTGCAAAGGCTTCCAATGATGCCACCATTATCAAAGTTTTACAGGATTAGCTGAAAACGTTCAATTCAATATTGAAACAAGGCTTAGAAAAGAGCACTGAAGATCCAAATGTATATCACTCAATGACCTAGAATGTGACGTCAGTAGTGCCCTAAAGATTAAAGGTCATACATGCCAAAACCATGTTACGCTTATGAAGCACGCCACGGCAGGGGACTGGTGGTTATTTTGGGAACACTCGTTTTTTTAGGTATACCTATGAATCCAATTACACTGGTGTTTTCACATTTCAGAGCCATCGAAACGTGGCCATTGTGGTTGAGAACTTAACTGCATCCTCATGCTAAACGGTGTACTGCAGCAGTGACAAATCATTTATTTCCGAAATACACTTAAATGAATATTTATGATTAATTATTCACCCAAGATTACAACTCAAGAATGCTTTATGCTGGGTAGGGAAACAAGAGATGACGTTGTTTTTACAAAGCTTTCACACACCAAAAATAGGAAAAGAAGCTACAGTAAAGGCTTGCACGGCTAGATTGAAGCTTTTTCAAGTGTGTCCAGAGGACGAAGCCAGCATTTTGGCAGCTAAGAAGCTACTGAGTGCAGCGTATCGTGGATAGCTACATCAGCAACCTGAATGCATGGGAAGAAGGCGCCTGCAGCAATGGCAGATAAGCAGCAGCCTAGCGAAAAAAAAGAAAGAAAAGGCAAGGACACGTTGCCGGGCTAGTTGGTTGGGATTCATTACATGGAGCAGCGCAACACAACAGGGACTGAGAGAGAAGATGCTGTGTTTGTGTCTTCTCTCTTGGTCCCTGTCGTGTTGCACTGCTCTGTGTAGTGAGAGAAAATGCAACCTAAACCATCACTACACGCATCTCGCACAGCAAACTAAGCACAAACCATAAATGTCCTATGTTGCGCAGCACGACAGTGAACAATAAATATATCATTAGTTTTCTCTGAGCTGGAAATTTTGCTTTCTTCCATTTAATTACATTTAAGCTAAACCTATCATATATCACAAGATAACTCTAGTACTTGAAGTGTTAATTTAAGTGGGGAGAAAGTCATTATTACAGGGTCTTAGTAAACACTTTATATTGCCACCCTTGCTGGCACTACCAACACACACTTTCACTTGGTATGTTATGAACTAATCTTAAGGCAAAAATAGTTCTTTCTCCATTACATAATATTACTACACAGCTTTTTATTTGTGTGCTTCATGCACTATTAAAAAAAACATAAAACATTTCTTTGCAAGCTGGCAACAAAAGCAAAGTGACAAAGTCTGTATGACTAAGAACACTTTCTGGCAAAGCACATAGTCTCTGTGGCACTCCTAACGTCGCCAATACTCTCCATCGTCATCACCATATGGCTCGTATGCACCATGCCCACGATACATGTCAGCATTTACAACATTCGAGCTTTTCACTACAGATGGAGTTCGTACTGGTCCTAGTGATGGTGCATGGGGCACATTCTGCTGCAGTGGCATGCCACTGGCTTGACCGTAACCTTGTGGCGGTGCATTGAAACTACCGTGCTGAGGTGCCATGCCACCAAGATTACTGTAGCTCTGCTCTTGGGGCCATGCATCGTACAAACTGTGTTGAGGATGCAACGAATGAGCCATGCTGCTGGGTTGACCGTAGCTTTGCCCCTGTGACTGCACATTGTACATGTTGGCCTGGGGTGGCAAGGCACTTGGGTGACTGTAACTGTGTTGTGGACGCACCGGGACAAACGCACTGGGCCGAGGCGGCACGCCATTCTGGTAACTCTGCGTATGCGATCGCATATCAGGCACATTGCCCTGGGGCGGCAACGCACGCGGCATGTCACTCGTGTGACCATGCGCACGGGCATAATCATCACTTCGTGCGGTGTTCCATGCACTGTGCCCGTAAGGAAGTGTGCCGCTCGCTGGACGGTTGTTGAAGTCACGGTAGACGTCACCATCGGATGGAACAGGTGCAGCAAATTCAGGAGGCTTAGTGCCGGCGTCTCTGATGCATTGTATGTTGCCGACGTACTGTCGTCTGTCACTACTTAGTAAGTTGCGGACGTACTGGTCTTGCATGTCTCGTACCCGCAGAGGTTCGCGGGCGTGTTCTTCCGTGCCGGCGGCTTGAGGAGGCTTCCGGGCGTGTGATCGCATGTCATCACTTCGAAGGTCGAGTGTAGGTACTTGCCCTCCGACACGCTGTAGGTCGCTGACGTATTCATCCCTGTCAAACTTGTGGCCGCGGGCATTCTGAAACTGCTCTATGGCTGTCGCGGGCGCTATACTAAGCTTCTGGATCATGTACTTACAGACTAGGTAGCCCGTCCTGTTAACGCCGTGCGTACAGTGCACACCTATCAATTTACCGTCGTTGGCAGGGTTCGCGAGGAAGGCGTCGACGGCACGGAAAAACTCGCTCACCACACCATCGCTGGGTATTTGCTGGCCAACACACATGATCTTGGCGTGTAGGATGCCACGAGTGACGAGGGAGTCGGGGTCGTAGTAGCGGTTTGTGCACGTCAAATCAATCACGAGGCCTAGGTCCTGTATTCGCTGCAGAAGTTCGTGCGGCGTGAAGCGCTTGCTCGCCGGCACGCGCGAGCATATCGATTCACGAAGCGGCACCTTGAAAGCGATGAACCGCGTTCCTGGCACGACACCTCCAACGTCGCTGTAGTCTAGCCACCGGTCGGGAACGGTTTTAGAACGGCCCATGTTGTAAGAAAGTTGACGGGCTGGGAAGGCACGTCCAACGCGAGGCACGAGAAGCAGCCAGCGAAGTGAAAAAGAAGGGATCATGTTGAAAATGGCTGCGCCGCTTTCAGGCGTGGTTTCGCATTCGGCTTCACCGGGCGACGATACGAGGCTCTGTTTCGTATTCGCACACTGTTCAGTTTCGGTTTCTGTTCTGAAGTAGCACCGCGTTTCGATGATGGCTCGCTACATCGGGTAATTGAATTATTGATTGCATCAGACTTCATCTTAATTTTACACTAATACTCAGGGCCATTATTAAACACATTTTGGTTTCGCTGTTTGAAATCTTAAATATGTACAAAATAGCCACATTCTTACTTTGTGTGGTGTGTATGTTCTCGCAAAGCAATCGAGAGTCTTTTACGCGCCCGTCTGGAGCTGTCGCTATTTAAACTTGTTTTCACAGAATTATGCATCTTGACTTTATCACGTTATCATAGACAGCGTGATATTTATTATTTCTTCGCAGAATCGTCGATTTCGAATTTGTGTTATATTTAGGACAGCTACCTCCACCCACCTTATAAAAGTAAGGTAGGGTGCCGGATGACAAGTTCCATGAGACCAAAATCTTGCAGTAATTTAAGACAGTCAACATCTTTGGCTACAGAATAATGCTTTCTTATTATATCTCAACAATTTCTTGCGTTTCGTGGGTTTGAATGTATATTTGTTCGCGCTTTTTGGCTGGTAGGTCTGGCGGTTTCGTGTAACAGCACTGCTACTGCGCAATGCCGCGGTCGTGTGTTAATTGCTACTTATTCTCTTGTTGCTGAAATGGTAATTTGATTATCTAGCTCTACTGCTGTTTTTACATGCACTGTTACCTGCACTGTTACGTACATGCACAGTTCTTTCTAACCATCTTCCTACATTTAGATGGATGGATGGATGGATGGATGGAATGGATGGATGGAATGGAATGGATGGAATGGAATGGATGGAATGGAATGGATGGGATGGATGGATGGATGGATGGATGGAATGGATGGATGGAATGGATGGGATGGATGGAATGGAATGGAATGGAATGGAATGGAATGGAATGGATGGATGGATGGATGGATGGATGGATGGATGGATGGATGGATAATGTCTCCTTACGCTGTTTTCTACATTTTTTTTTTTCATTTTGACTCTTCCTCGTGGTTTCATTTAGGCGATGACTGCAACATCGATTCAGTCGCGATTCTGGATGCAAGGAAATGTCATTTACACGTTATCCTTGCCGTATTTTTCCCCTCGTTTCAGAAGAGGAGTTGTCGACCGAAGCGACTGATCAGCCGAATGGTGACATCGCCAAGGTATGCGAACTATTGCGTAACTGCCTAATTCATTAAAGTAGTCCTGGTCTTGAAGGTCAACTAAGGCGGAATCTTCTGCAGTCCATAAGGGAGCACAGCTTCATAACCATTGTAGGGCCATTCTTTCTCTCTCTCTCTTTCTTTAGTTAGTTAGTTAGTTAGTTAGTTAGTTAGTTAGTTAGTTAGTTAGTTAGTTAGTTAGTTAGTTAGTTAGTTAGTTAGTTAGTTAGTTAGTTAGTTAGTTTTGAGAGTTGTGATGATCAGCTTCCTGTCACTGCCATCTTTGACGGCTCTCTTTCATATTCGACACTGGTTTTCAAGTGTCAGCTGCGCGCATGTCACCTACAGTGCGGTCAGCAATCTGTTATCACATTTGTCAATCTATCTCCCTTTATCGCTATGCAGTTGTCAATAATTTACTTCCTAGTTTTGCCTGTTGCTTGTTTTTACCTGTTCTCTTGTACATACCACATTAACGGTGCCTTGTTTCATGCAAAGGCAATGTCGAATCGAGTAAATGTCGTGAGAAATGCTATCGCTTTGTATTTGAAGTGACGCAACTAACTTTCCTTCCCTACGTTTTAGAGCCCTTTGCAGAATGTAATATTTATTTGTTCGAGTCATACGATGACATCGAAGATTTGTTGATAAAATCCTTATCTTTAATACTGAATTCAGCATTCATCCCTTTACGAGAATTATTATAGGAATTCTAGTGCGTATCAACTAAGTATTTGTTGATCTCATTAAGTTTCTCTCGAGATGCTACCAGGTCCGAACCCTGTATTTTTCTAGAGTAGGTAAAAAAAGGGGGGGAGGGACTTGCTGAAGGCCTTGACTATTTTTCAGTAATTATAACCCGCCTCCCCCAAATCTGTATTTCGGGGTGGGAAGGGTGGTGGGTGCGAAGATGACTTTTGTGAGGGAATCGTCATATTAACGCGATAGCGTTTAAGAGCTCGTTTTGCAGAAACGCCGGTGTCGGCGTCGGTGTCGGAGTCGGCGTCGTTGGTTGTGAGCGAAAAATCATCACCTTGTCCGTGACCGAAAAATCAAGAAAGCTGCAAATAAAATAAATAATAAAAATGATGGGTTCGAGGGAGAATCGAACCCAAGCCGTCTGCGTGGCAAGCAGGTGTTCTACCACACAGCCACGCCTCTTTTTTTTTTGTCTTTCTTTATTGCCCATAGTTTTCAATTTCATGTCACACATACATATTCAACACAAAAAAATACAAACACGCATAACAATGATGGTGCTATTTATAAAGGTCAACCTGTCGAAGATTTAAAACAGCTTCAATGAAACTAGGTTATCTAACAAAGACATCCAGATCGGTGGTTCTTCCTGAACTAGATAGGTTTCTCTTAAATATATTGCATATTCGATGAAATACTCTCTAGCGGAACGAGCTTCTAGATCAGCATTTTGCACCGCCATTCTCGTTTTCCATATGCTTTGCATGCATGCCAGCGTAACCATGTCATAGGGGAAACCTGTTGTATCTGTGGGAAGGAAGCGAATACCATAGCGAGTAACCGGCAATTATTTCTTTAATGTGCGTTGAAGAATGTTCCATAAAAATACTGCGTTCCAGCAATCCAAAAATATGTGTTATATCGTTTCTGGTTTTTTGCATATTATACAATTTATACTCCAGAGTACGAAGATTCCTTTTTGCTCTAGCCAACGCTTGACAGGAAGTGTGTCGCTATGAAGTTAAACGAAAAATTACTTCCTTGGCGCCCTTACTGGCATCTTCTTTACCCTCTCTAGAACATTCCCATCGGATCCCATTTCATTTACTGCGCGGTACAATGGTACAGGTAACATAACTTATATAAGATCTTTGTATAATTCTTTGCGTGTAACTCCACTCAAATATTGTAATGAAAACCTCTCATGTCCACTCAAATATTGTAATGAAAGAGTCGCGCAGTCTTGTTTGTATGGTTGCTCTCAAAAAGTCGTTGGTTTGATCTCTAACAAATACAAACCTACTCACAATTTGTTTCAGGAATAAGTGACATAAGCCTAGACCACCACTTTCGACCGATCGAAAGAGATTTGTACGTCTTGTTCGTTCCCAAGTTAAACCCCACACATAAACCGCGAAAACTCTGTGTAACTTTTTCACGAGCGAACATGGACAGGTCATGTCCGCCCCACTTCCTTGTTTGAGCACGAACGCGTTCTGTTTCCGCTTTCCAATATTCATTCGTGTCTCGATAGTGTCGCAATGGGACGCCCAAATACTGTCCTGGAGTAGAAGTCCACTGAATGTTTTGAAAATTTTCTGGCTTCGTTTCCCAGTTTCCATGCCAGGATCCTAAGCACTTATTCCAATTTACTGCGCTACCTGTCTGTACACAAAATGAGTTCGCATCTTTAACTATTTCTTCAACACTTTCTCTGTCGACACAGAATACCGCGATGTCGTCAGCGTAGAACTTTAACTTCACTTGAAAAGTAGGTATATCCGTGAATATTTTCATTCCAGAGAATATGCAAACGAAACGTCTCAAGGTACAACGCGAATAACAAAGGGGACAGCGGACATCCGACGTGTTGACGACAGTACTTTAATGCTTTCACTGATCCGTTTGTTAATGATAATGTTTGCTGACGACTCTGAATAGGAAATTTTTACCCCTTCAAGTATTGTAATGCCAATATTCAAGTCGTCAAGAATGGCAAAAAGGATATCGTGATTTACCCGATCGAAAGCTTTTTCGAAGTCCAATTGAAACATGGCAATGCGTCCATCGAGCGTATCGGTGCGTTCAAGAACACTTGGCGTAACATTTATGTTTGCTAGTATCGTGCGTCCTTTTATGCCACAGGTTTGGTGATTGCCGACTAGGCGACCAATAACAGTTTGTGACCTTCTTGCTAATACCAATTCATATAGATTTTATAGTCAACATTTGTCAGACTGATTGGCCGATATGATTTGACTGAGAGAAGTTGGAGGGGGTCATCAAATTTTGGTATTAAAATAATGTGGCTTTTACGGAAAAATAGAGGCATGTATTTTCGACCGTAAGCTTCTGATAAAACAGAGTGTAATAGTACTACCACTTGACTCTTAAACGCTTTATAAAAAGCTGTTCCTACTCCATCCGGCCCCTGTGATTTGCCCGCACTGAACTTCTCTATAGCCTTCTCTATTTCTGATATTGAGACATCGAGTCTTTCTTTCTCCGTATCATCTAGAACTGGCATTAAAGTCAAAAATGTTTCGTCGAATCCTCCCACTACCTGGACGCTTTGCCCTATCAAGGTTCGATAATATTCAACAAAGGCTTTCTAGATTATTTTTTTTTTATCTTGCGTAACTTCTTGATATCGGATTTACTTTATATCGTTCCGGGAAGGGTATCTTTTTTCATCACTTAGCGCATGCTTCGTAGCTAGCCGCTTCTCCGAACCACAAGTTCTCAGCTCGCGCGCGTACGACAGCACCTTGATATTTCTCTGTATCAGTCATGTCTAGTTGCTGTCAAGTTTTTTATTTCGTTGCTGAAATGCCCGGGCTTATCGCTCTCAACTCGAAGCAACAGGTCTAGCTCAGACCGTAAAATTGTTTTCTTTTTGCTTTTTACTATGATGTGAGACGCTTGATATCTCTATAGCGCTTAATTTAATTTCAGTTATAAAATCTTCCCACCTCGCAATAGCGCAAAAGCCAGCCACCCATTACAAAAGGCGCACACATTACTGCGCGTATTCCCTTAAGACCACGTAGTGGGTGTATCGCAACTTCGAAAAAGTTTCTCGCGCATAATAATAACTGCTCTTGGTTTAAAGCATGCTGCCCATTACATAAGGCACACACCTTAGTGCGCTCATTCTGTTAACACACGTGGTGGGTGCACTGATACCACAAAACTAGCTCGTACTTTGCACACACAAAACACTGTTGACATTAAAGGGCTGTTAAATAGGGCGTACACATTTACGCTCACTATATAGGTGTGTGTGTGTGTGTGTGTGTGTGTGTGTGTGTGTGTGTGTGTGTGTGTGTGTGTGTGTGTGTGTGTGTGTGTGTGTGTGTGTGTGTGTGTGTGTGTGTGTGTGTGTGTGTGTGTGTGTGTGTGTGTGTGTGTGTGTGTGTGTGTGTCAATCAGTGCACAGACAAATGCGAAAGCTTCAGCGACACAAGCCACTTTGTACTTTGTCTTTTACATTGCAGTAATTCACAATCTGAACTTCTCGAGTAACAACATACAATAAGAAGTATGCACTAGGTGCATTATAGGAACAGGATATCGCTATCGCGTTCAACTCTTAAAGGCGAAGCTTAAGCATCCCCCAACTTTTTTTTTTTTCGTAATTGCGGATCGGCGGCACCGTGTGCAGGAGAGACCTGAACTCGCTATCGCTAGTTGTTGCAGCCGCAGTTTTCATGCCTCGAGTGTTTATGCGGTTGTGTCCGCAGGGTGAATGCGAGCCACTGCAGCCACAACAGCAGCAGCGCAGCAAGACGGTCTCCGGCACGGGCTCTTCTTCAGGAGACGCACCGGAGGCACCATCGTGCGAACTGCGCGAGGTGGCGAGCCAGTTCGTGAGCGACCTGATCCACCGTGCCCGTGAGGTGGCACAGAGGCAGCAGTTCCGCATCGACGAGGTCGACGAGGAAGACGAAGAGGAAGACGCCCCGCCGCCCAGGAGGCTCACCGACATCACGGCGGGACCCGTCAAGGCACGTCGTCCCCGGAGCTACCCCCTTCCTCTTCACCATTCAGAAGCGCCTCCGTATACACGCTACGAAAAAAAAAGAAAGTCATTTGACTATTCTTTGTGAGACCTTACTTGCTTGCCAGGTACATGATTCTCTTTAAAGAGACACGTGGGCTCTCTTAGGAGATCAGCATACTCTTGTCGGAGAGTCGTTGAACCTAAAAGAGAGTCATATACGTTGCAAGTCAGGTCTCATCGAAAAGAGTAACGCATAATCTTTTTTTTTTGTTTTTTTTTCTTAAAGTGTGCTGCATTTCACAGGAATGGCAGCGAGGAGAGAATTCGTTATAGGAAAGGCAGACAGATGGGCCTAAGTTTTAGGACTGCTATAATCTGCCCGGAACGTGGAAGAAAAAATGGTGAAGATAGATTTACCAGCGCAAAAAGACAAAACACTTAAGAGAGAACACACACACACACACACACACACACACACACACACACACACACACACACACACACACACACACACACACACACACACACACACACACACACACACACAGCGCTGTGTGTGTATGTTTGTTTTGTCTTTTTGCGCTGGTAAATCTATCTTAATCATGAACCAACTCGTCCAAGCAGAATTTTTAGCAAAAAATGGTGACAACAATAATTTAACGAAAGATGATACTTTGTGGCGTAGAGGACAGGAAGATGAGTTGGATGAGTACGTACAGAAATAGCTACAGTAATCGCACGACGCGTTGGTCTCTCTTCCTCTAAAGTTGCGAGTCTATTCCAGCGATTCTAATGATGTGAAACTATATGATGTAGACAACGTGGAAAACTTATTCATCCCTGCACTGATATGATCCAAGTTTATATACTTAGTTTAAAAGCTGTCGACTTCTATAATGAACGCATGGCTCATTGAACGCGTTTCAAGCTCTTTCGAAAGCCTCAAGTTTTCAGCCAAGTGCAAAGCGGGGGAAAATAGCAAAACATACGAAGTACGTGCGTGTGTTGTGTATCGTCAGACGTGACTGTGTTATTGTTCTGTCAATTTATTTTTTTTTGAAGAAGAAGAAGAAGAAGAATCGCAACAATCCAGTGCCTTCGCATGTTTTCTCGTGGCGTTTGTCATAATTCTGATTGCAGAAAGAACGCAAACACGATAACAGCGACAGCGTGGCGGAAGCGAAGGGTCAAAAACAACAGGAAACAAAACGAAACAATATAGACATGATATAAAAGAACAGAGACACAGATTTGTCTGTATTGCGTGGTAGACGCAGCACGCAGAAGATCACATCGGCAATGGCAGCCTTTCTTTCTTCTTTTTTTTTCTGTAATTGTTACGATTAGCATGATGGCGGTAAGGCGATGACTGGGGCTAGTTGGTTTATGTCGATGTTTTTATTACGCGCTGATTGACAGAATCACAACGAAGAAGACAGACGGACCCGTTAACCTCTGTCCTTCTGAATGTATTCTTAGTTTATGATTCTTTCAATCAGCCCATCATCAAAACTTTGACATTAGCATGGTGGCAACTTATACGAGAGGGGCTGTTTCGACGATTCCGTGTCTGCCGAGGCATGCGTGAGGTGGAGACCGTGAGCAGTCTCCCTTGGTTTCGCACGCAGACTCCTCCCGAGATCCAGGTGGATCTGGTGGGATCCCGGACGCCCAGTCCGGAAGAGGTGGTGACGTACATTGCGCCCGAGAGGTCGACCAAGAAGAAAGTGGTGGTCATCCACGACGAGCCGTCCGACAGCGATGGAGAGACGAGCAGCGATGCCAGTCCGGACAGCTCTCCGCGTGCCAAGCTCATCTCGGAACCCCTGTCGCAGCAGCAGCAGGACTGCAAAGACGTGAGTGTCGTTATGCCTTTGCGGCATCTAAGGTTTTAGAGACAGGCATGCCCGTAGCGCACGACACTGCGCGTGAGTGCACGAAGCCCGAATTCGGTTTCGTGTGTTCTTATTTGAGAACTTAGCGTATGCGCTGCCCTGGGGTACGATTTTTCCCTTTCCTCATAAATCCTTCCGTGAATGAGAAGCGGTCATCACAATAGAAATTTGGAAGAGTAAATAAAATTGTAAAAGAGTTATAAAATTGTTGGTGGAGTGGAGTAGAGTGCTCAGATCCATTTTCGCTGGGCTCAAACATCGCCACGCTTCACTTTGAGTCGACTAAAGAAGACGATAACATCTATCGCAGAGGTTGTCATAGGAGTCCAGGAATAGGGACCCTCCCCGTTTTCTTTGTGCTTTAATAAACAAATGTTTTCATCATCATAATCTTCAGAGATTTCTTCTTATTTGGTCGTTATTATTGTCGTTGATCTTCGTATAGTCTTCCTATTGTCATTTTAAGAGTGGAGTGACAAATTTGACAAAACTTTGACCTGGACGCACAGCACAGCGCGTACTGGTCTCCATTGGGTGCTCTGACGTGTTCTAACCTCGCGCCATGGTGGCGAAAGAATTAACGAGGAACGTCAGAAGCATGAAGCAGCTCACATGACAGAATTTCGAACAAAGTGCGTGTTTCGGTGACGCATCGCTTGCTGTGCTTGTGCACTTGAATTTGCTTCAGCTTTCCTTCGTATAGATCCCTATACACAGCCGTGGCTGATAAGAATTGCCAGACTGTTTACAACGGAGGAAGTGCCTGCTTCGCGACGAAAAAAAAAATCAAAAGTTATTGCGTGTTTTGAAATGCAACACCGATAAGCAACGTTAGTGCAATCAGTAAATTAATGAGCGTAGCAAGTGCCCAGTAAGAAACGTTGCAGGGGTCGACATCAGGGGCGTAGCCTCAATTTTTTTAAAAAATTTTTTGGGGGGAGGGGAAGTCAATTACCCTTTATGTTGTTCGTGCGTGCGTTTTTATGTGTGTGTGTACATGTACACGGGCAAAATTTAAGATTTTCAGGGAGGTGGGTGGAGAGAGGTTGACCCCCCCCCCCCCCCCTCAACCTAGCTACGCCAATGGTCGACATGTCATGGGCCATGTTATACGCTCTTAGTGACCGCCTTCTTGTTCGTTCAAAGTTCCCTTTTTTGCTATCGTTTGCCTGCTCACGCTTGCTGGAGGTAATTAACGGCCTCGCTAAGAGCTGTGATGACCTGCAATTTGCGTGACTTTTTGTACGATGCGTTAGGGCAGGGAAACGAAAGAAAGAAAGCAAACGTAACGAAGAAAAGCTTTGTGTAGGGCAATCTAGGTGACGTGACGTCGATTAAGAGTTAAGATGTGTCCCTCGTCTTGCTTGCTTTCATGGCCGTGATGGTGAGGCTGCCATGGACATGACAGTGTGACATCCTTTATTCTGTGCAGGCTTCGTAAGGCCAGTGAGAACGTTGAGAAATGACTGAGAACTCTTCTTTCCTTTGTTATTATTACTTTCTTTTTCTACCTTTCGTTTCCCACTTTCTTTCTTTTTTTTTTCTTGGTCTTTGTGAGTTGCTGTTTCATTCAGCTCTAGCTCTTTTGTTCTTTCTCCTTATACCTTCGTTGTCTTTATATTTTTATGCTACAAACGAAATAATATGTTGTCGGCGGTGTTACCGCTTCGACTGGTCAGAATGGTCGGTGATCGCACGAATGCGGGAACGACCGAGCGAGGTCGAAGCGAGCGAGGTGTGTTTGTCAGTGAACGAATTTTTCTCTCTTTTTCCAATATCTTTGAACCAGCATTCAATGACCTCCACTATCAAATGTTCACCTCGACTGGCATCACATACGATGCGTTGCATTTTAAGATGGCGCACTATAACATACGAAAAAGAGAATAACCACAAATAATTGTTCAAGATATGCAACCTGTCTATACTCTGATATTCATACGTTGGAGCCTCTGCTTTCGCGGACGTCTTCTCATTCAGAACAGTGGAGGGTCGGGCTTGCTGGTAGAGCATTATATAAGTTTCAACTGACAGTGCAATAAAAACGGAGTGGACAGCGAAATGAACAGAGCGTTGACATACTTTTCAGCTCTCTGTCCGCTTTTTCGTCCCACTCAATTTTTATTGTGCTGTCAGTTGAACACTTAAATCGTCTTTTTCGTTGTTGTTTCGTTAAGCGCTGTTTCGGAAACTGGGATTCTTGCTTCAGATTGCCGACCTCAAGAATGATCCGGAGCTACGGGAGTTTGCCGTCGCCTACATTAAAGGGATCCTGGAACAAGCGCAAGTTCTCGCCCAAGAGGTCAGTGCGCGTTTTCATTTCGCGCATACAGATATACCTGCACGACAGTATAGAACTTCTTGCGTGACCAGTTGTTATCGGTAGACGTTCATATTAGAAGCAACTGTACAGAAGAAGACTACACGTAATAGTGTGTGTTGTGCCGCCCAACAATTTTCTGAAGGCATACCTCAAGACGCAAGTCATATCATCATATCTTTCAATCTGTATGCCGACATGGAGATTTAGGGCTCAAGAGAAGAGCCAAGTTATATACGTGCGCCCACGTTATCTTCCTCCTCTTCTTCAGAATGCGTTTTGAACAAAGCAGGTATATATGTGCTTGTTTCAGAAGTAAGCGCTTTTCGACGTTTCACCGCGATTGTTATTCAAACGCGAGTTCACTTCTAAGCCCTTTCGAACCTAGATTGATCCAGTGTTTAAATGAATTTCCCAGAGGAATGTCTGGGCATGTTCTCGCGTTTTCCTTCCTCCGCTTGTTTCCCTGCTACGTACTCTTCTCCGGTGTTCGTGGAAAAAAAAAAGAAATGTGTCGGTGTTCTTCGTGCACAGATTGCTTTTCGTCGATACTCTGAGCTGTTTCTGTCGAACAAAGAGGATTTGTGGAGCTACAATGTGCTGCTGCTGCTTTTTTCTTTTTACATCTTTTCCGGTCATGTTTGTTCCATGAATAGACGTACTGTTTGTGCGGGTCCCTCACTCGCCATCTATCCCCACCGTTTCCTTCTGGAAAAAAAATCGATTTACTGTATTTTGTGCGTACGAACTGCGAAATTGTTCTCTATTCTGTATAACCAATTTTTTTTCTGTCTCTCAACTTCCAGAGGGCTCCGGAAAAGGCCGAAGAGCTTGTGACAGGTGAGACTTTCAATGCTATCCGTGTTTTACAATCTCTCGGGGCTTATGGCAGTGACAGCGCTATAGACGGCACACATTGGACCGCTTCTTCGTTTGCTTTGAGTCACTGTGTGGGATACGTGGAAGTGTAAAGAAAAGACGAAGCTGAAAAACACACCTATAGAATAAAAGAACTCAGTAACTCGAAATCGACATGGCGCGCTTGTGTATATGTCGTTCGGATTATTCTCCTCGAGAGAATGTGGGGACAAAGCGGCCCGCTTTCCCCCACGTCCCTCTTTTTTTCAAATCTCGCGTCGCGGAGCAGTCGCATTCGCTTTCACCGCGTGCTCGCGAAGCCCCGCAAAATGAAGGAAGAAACTAAATCTCACTCCCGCCTTTGTCTGTCTCTTTTTTTCCGTCTCTTTTTGCACTTATTAAACTTGCGGCGTCCCGCGCAATATCTAATATATGTTCCCTGCATCTCGCTGAACATGCGTGCAGTGCAGTCAAAGCTGTGCGGTTTGCTCCAGCCACCGAGGAACGAGAAGCAAACGAGAGAGACTCGTTTAATGTTCTCGTTGCGCGCCGTCGAAACTATCTGATATTCCGCCGGCCATGTTATAACGCCGTGTTCATCGCGACGCCAACACACACGCAGTGTTCCTCAAACACCCCCGCAAGTGTTCCTCAGACACCTGAAACACCCGTTTCCCCATTAGGGTTAGACTGGCCAGTTAATGTTTATTTTTTGTACAGTTGAAGAGAATGTCGTCTTGGACCTGCTGCACCCACATTATGTAATGGGGTCCGATAACAGTAATAATTTCTACCCGAAACCAACTACCGTATTTGCTCCCTTACTATTAGCATTGGCAAATGTTTGGGAGTGTTAGCTTTAGGATCATTAATTAGAGTGTGCTAGCGCAAACTAAAGCTGGCTATCCGCTGTTATGATAGCAACGTTATAACTTAATTCACTTTGAATCCAATGACTGAGTTGTCTACTACTTAACTAGTTTCCTGCTGTAAAACAGAACCAGAGTTGCCTTGCTGCTCTCTGCACCGATCTCTCCAAACAGCGACCCACGATTAATGCGGTTAACTTTCGCGCGTGTTATCCGATGTGTGCACGCGTACCCTTGTGTAAAGCGACTGTTCTATCTTCACGCCCGCAGCCTTGACAGTACTGCACGCATTTGATGAGGTTTGATGGATTAGGTACGTATAAGTCGTGTCTATACCTGAGCTGATGTTTGTTCATTTTTACCGACCCATCGAGTCTCATCTCAGCGCCGGCTATATCAGTCTGTGTCGTCTGTGTCGCAACACAGCTCGTCTGTGTCGCAACAGCTCTTTGCAATCTCGCAACCTCAGACGCCCGATGTTCCATTGTACCCCAAATGGACGAACAAATGCGGTGCCTTCTTACATCTCGACATACGCCCTCTGTGATTCGGTTGGGAGGATCGAAAGTGCTTGTAGGTTTGTCGACGCGCACCTATACTTACACGTGTAACCCAACACCGGTGTGCATTGTGTGCTATGGGACATGAAATCGATAGGCGGCTCGAAGGATCCGTTTTCCCCGCGCACAGAACGACACCACGTAAGACATCAGATATAGGACGACTGCGGAGACGTCGAGTGCAATCTCGTGTCCAGTGCGGCCGTAGACGCGAAAGGATTCCCGCGATTCACCTTTCCGCCCTGTGAAAACCCTGTCTCTATCCCTATACTTGTCCCTATAAACTTCTAAACAGTCGAAGCCGTCCCTATTTATCCGTACACACTCCCAACCCTTACAAAAATATGTTTAGATAGTCCATATAAAGTTTGTAGACATCTGTCTATAAAATCAATTGACGTTCTATAGCTGAATTCTTTAGACTGGTCTATAGACAGTCTATGGAATAGTGGCCACACTCGTTTTTATAGACCAGTCTACAAGAAAGTCTAAGTCTATAGATTGGCTATAGAAGGTCTGTAGATTAATAAAAATTCATGCGTTTAAACCGATGTCTGTAGAATGTCTATAAACAAAAGTCTATAGGCTCATATAAATCTACTTTGGTTTACTTTTGTCTATAAAATATCCACAGACAAATGTCTGTAGATTATCCATAGGCTATTCCTATGACCCAGTATATAGAGTGTCTACGGACTTATTACCTCACAAATATACTGTGGTCTACAGATTGCCTAGAGGCAGTTCCTGTAGATTAGTGATGTATAAATTTGTCCCAATAAATTCTGGAAAAGAAAACGAGGCAAAGCACACAGAAAAGAATGACAAGCACAAGCGCTGACTTACAACAGAGCTTTAATCAGAAAAAGATACAAAAATATAAAAACTTGCGACAAAGCATGCGCGAAAAACTAATGCAGACCCATATATGCATACAATGTAACGAAGCTACTTCTCTGTTAATAGAACTTTTACTAGACAGACAATTTATGGTTCATCAAACAATGAAAATATGGAGTGGCAGGACCAATATTTGCCCCAGTTTTTCTCACACAGATACAGCAACAAGGAGAGCATGCACTCGCTTAACAAGTTTAATTGAACTGAAGCTCACATCCACCAACGATAATTTACATATACGTGGTGTGCTACTTCGAATGAATTAAGTTTGTAGTTGTATGTGTGTACTTACTGTTACTACCAGTTCAAAACGTGTTTCAGACAAATGAATTGCCTTACAGTGAGCCTCGTGTGCAAACCTAATGAACGAGCGAATGGGAATTTTTTCGAGGGCCTCGTTTCTTTGTTAGACACAACCAAATTAATCGAACAGACAATTAAGCCAGGGAAAGCATAGCGGACATTAATTGTCGTCTTTAAAGAGGCACTGAAGAGCAAAACAATTTTTCTCATATTAGTAAATTACTCTTTCACGATACCAAAACCACCACGCTTGCTGCGAGAAGATGCTTAGTAAGCATGAAAATACGCAAAAACAAAATGTGGGTGGCGACGCCACCTTGAAGTTTCCACACCATTCGCCGTGACGTTACATGTTTTGACGGCGCCTACTAGGGACTACGTAGTTCTTAATCGGTAAAAATGAAGTACATTGTCCTCTCAGGGGGCCAGGGACTTGACATACCAAGTTTGGGGTAATTTTATTGAGCAAATGGCGCCAAAATAAGATAAATACACTTTGAAATCAGTGACGTCACGCGGGAAGATTTCGGCGCGAAATTTAAAAATGAAACTTTGACGTTGGTTTTCTCCTCTATTAATAAACCTATGGTGGCGAAATTAACGACATTAGAGTTCTCAGAGCCCAATTTAGCGACCTAAACCGATTCATTGTTTCTCTTTAGTGTCCCTTTAATTGTAGTGTAGCAATAATCGCGTACGTTGAAATTGATTACAGTGGACGAAAACTCACCCTTTCCGTCGGTGGGATCTGAATCCACAGCCTTCTAGTTACACGTCTGGCGCTTCCCCGTTTACTTCGTTGGGTACTTATGTATTTGTTATCCCTAGGAGTCTCAGCCAGCACCGCACGTAGCCCAGGTGGCGAGTTTGGAACATTCATTTTTGACAGAGGGCATCACGTGGCACTTGATCTTAGCATCACGTAATAATAATAATATCTGGGGTTTAACGTCCCAAAACCACGATATGATTATGAGAGACGCCGTACTGGAGGGCTCCGGAAATTTGGACCACCTGGGATTCTTCAACGTGCACCTAAATCTAAGTACACGGGCCTCAAACATTTTCGCCTCCATCGAAAATGCAGCCGCCGCGGCCGAGATTCGATCCCGCGACCTTCGGATCAGCAGTCGAGCGCCATAACCACTAGACCACCGCGGCGGGGTCTTAATTAGCCCCACATACAGCTGACCAATAAACCCTCGCATGCTAACTTCATGCTTTAAGTCTACCGGGGCGACGCCCTCGCTGAATCTACGAAAGAATGGGATCTTTTCGATCGTTTTGGTTGTGTATAAAAAAGAAACGAGGCTCTCCAAAAATCCCCTCATGGAAAAAGCCGCCTCATGGAAAGATCGCGTGCCACGTGACAAACTCTGGCAAAGAAGAGTGTTCCACACTCACCGCCTTGAGTACGAGTGGCACTGGCTAACACTCCAAGGGACTACACATACATAAATGCCCAGCAGCAAAGAGTACGGCGAAGCGCTTTCCGTCGTAGCTCAATCGGCTGAGCATCGGGCGTTTAGATACCATCAACGCAAAGGGAGATTTTCCGTTCACTTTATTTCATTTCAATTTAGGCCATTATTACTGCACTACAGTTAAAGCCAACAATTAAAGTCCGCTGTGCTTTCCCTTGGCTAATCGATTGATTTGGTTGTGTCTGTACACACCCAAGAGCTACGATCTGCGAAAGACAGACTAAAATATTTAATATAGAACAATTACGTACATTCTTTGCAAAAACGAGCGCGGCACCGTAGACGGCGACGCAGCTACAAACACATAGCCTCTGAGCAGCATGGCGTATGCATGACCGCGCCGTGTGTGTACATGTGCCTCTCTATCTGCACACCCGTCTACTTTTATAAAGTTGATTTGCACGTTAGTTAACTATAACCATGCTTATAACAATAATTGATGGGGTTTAACATCCAAAAACCACGATTATGAGCGACGCCGTAGTGGAGGGCTCCAGAAATTTTGACCACCCGGGGTCCTTTATACGGGCACCTAAATTTAAGAACACGGGCCTCAAGCACTTCGCGAGCCCTCAAGCAAAGCGACCGCCGCGGCCGGGATTCGATCTCCGCGACCTGTGGGTGAGCAGTCGAGCACCTTAACAACTATATATAGTTAGACCACCGTGGCGGGTAACTATGCTTATTGAACGATAACGTCTGTTGCATTTCCACAACAGAAAGGGTACGGGGCGACCAGTAATGTTTAAAAGCAGACTCAATTTTATAGTGACAAGGCATGTGCACGTCATTTCATGCAAGGATGCCGCATTGCATACAGTCAAGGAAGAAGGGCGAAACAACACAAGGCCTGCCATCGCGCAATGCAACGCGTATTCTTCAGGCTGTTTTTAGCTCTAATCGACGCACACGGCAACGCCTCCGCGGAAGCGTATAACGAACACCACAGAAGGCAGAGACACTAGTACAAGGCATACTTTCTTATCAAACACTTCCTCTTGCACACCATCTTTATTATGGCAGCTTGCCGCTCGGGCAATCTTACCTACACAAAGTCGTCATGCACAGTCACGCAATTTGGCAACGTTCTTGAACTCACCGAAGAGCGATATTCGCTGTGGCGACAGTCTCGTCAAAAGGCGCGCGCTTGTGATCTTGTTCAAAACATCGCGCTCGTTGGGGCTACGACAACACATGGCCGTCAACGATTCCATGTCAAACAACGATGCGTCCGTCCCGACACGCCATGTAAGTACGTGTCCATTCCACGACTTCCAGCGACGATACCGGCACGTAATATTATTCAACGCGGTAAAAATACACGCGCGCAACGAACTTATTTCGGCATTAAACACAGCGCTGCGAGAACTTATTTTACAACGACCCTCAACTGGGCTCAACTGGCTCAACTGCCTGAACGGCTTAAACGTCAGTGCGCCTGCGCGCCCCCTGGTTTGAACTGATTGGCTCTCGGTCAGCGAGCGATTTGAAACTGAGTTGCAGCTGCGCGCCCTCTTGCGTTCGTTTGCCGCACCGGTTCTCGCTTTTCTCCCCTTCCTTATCCTGTTCGCTCGCGCGCCTTTACGATTCAAGGCAAAACCCCATATGCGCAAAAATTCACGCGACAGCGACGAGCGATGCTATGAGCGACGAAACGAGCCGTTCGCGCGACGTGTTGCGTGGTCGATTTCGCGCGATCGCTCGGTTTTTCAGATTTGGAATCTGTCGCATGTCCGTCGCTCGTCGCCCGGAAGTGCTGTGCTCAAGCAGCCAATAGCAAAACACCGGAATAAGATGCATCAGTGACGTATTGCTGATTGCCGCCACTTTCTTATCGACGCACATCAACAACAACGTTCATCAACATGACCAACGGCGACGAGCGCAATGTTGACGTTGTTGAACGCGAACGCTGGGACCTGCGCCGTCTGTGACGCGGCTTGGCAGCACGTAGCAGCAGTGATGGGATCGAAAAAAATGCTGGAAGACAATGATAAACATTTTATGTACCATTATGCAACAAAACATCGTATTTTACATTGCATACCGCTGAGAACGGGCCACTTTTGGTATGAGTAAACGCCCTCATGTCAGCAACAGTGGCGATCGCTCGCCGAGGGCGTCGCGTGAATGGGGTTTGCTCATCGAAGCGACCGCTTGCGCGAAGACGATCTACGTCGCGTCGCTCGTCGCTGTCGCGTGCATTTTCGCGTATATGGGGTTTGGCCTTCACGGCAGTGCCTGAACGAAAAAGCAACTTCTTAGTGGGGAGGCCGCTTCTGAGCGATTCTTCAATTGTATTTCCAGTGCTTGCTGTTTAAACATACCGTTCGTGGACCATTCGTGTACAGGATATGTAACGAACGGTCCGTTTTTACTACTATCTGTAACAGTTGTTGCCCTCACGGCCGTGTCTGTGTGTATGATCACAAGCATGTGGAAAACTTGAGCCTTTGACAGCAAGTGTATTTGAAATCGCTTACTGAAACACGATTTAATATTACATTGCACGTCGTCGTAATGAAAACAGAAAAATGCATATTTGTTGAAGAACATCTTAATTAACATATTACCTTCTGAAAATGTCGTGAAAATGAACAAATATAATGAGCTAGCGAAAGGGCCACAGCTAATTCGCAAAATATTTTTAACAAAATTGGTTTCTGGGCACAGTGCTTCGTATATGAAAAGAATGGCGAAATACTATATATTGAATAGTAACAAAAATGAAAGCACTGCAGTGGGCCCTGCTATTTTGTCTTGAAAAAGAGCTGTTGTACTCTGTTCACTGTTTGCCCATCGTCCCGCTTCAAAGCTGCGATCTCCAGTGTTCGACGAAATACATTGCCCTTTGCATTGTAGCAACGAAGGCGGAAAGAACCACACAGTCCTTGCAGTACATCCAGTCGGTGAGCCATAGAGTGCGACATACTTACTGGAAACATCTTTAGTTCTAATGTGAGCATGCGAGTTACGAGGGGAAATATATATGTGCCATGTGCGCCAGAATGTGTTAATGAGATATACAAAAACGCATTCCTGCTCAATTTCACATTGTGGTTCAATTAATTAATGAGCCCCCTTAGTTCTTTTTTAACATACCTTACAGCTAGGGCCCAATGGGGCAATAAGGAGTGCATGCTTAGATGTTATATAAAGAAAAAGGTAGCAAAATTGCATAAAGTACACACGTCTGATAAAATTTCAATGAAAAACCTTATTTTCAGCAAAAAATTAAATAACTCCACTTTAACTTCTGTCTTTAGACAGTCTATAGACTGGGATTTGACAATAGGAAATAACACCAATTTATCAACCTTTGTATATAGACAATCTATACACTGGGATTAGACAAAACACAAACTTCATCAACTTAACTTTTGTCTATAGATTGTATATAGACCAGCAATAGAAAAAAAGAACCATACGCTTTTTAAAACTTTTGTTTATAGACAATCTATAGAACGCAATTAGACAAAAGATGACACGCATTTATAAAATTTTGTCTATAGATTGTCAAAGGATTTTCTTTAGGCAAAATACTAAATCTACATAAAGGCGAACTCGACTACAAGAAGTCTACAGACACTCTATAGACTGTCTAAATCCATTTTTGTAAGGGAAATCGCATTCTGGTTCGCTTGTGCCGCGGCTTCAGAAAACAGGGCAACCCAATATCTCCCAGAAAGATCTGCTTACCTCGCGGAGAACACACGAACATAGCTAGCGCGACCTGTTTAAATTCGAAATATTTGCTTTTGATGCCACTACTTTTAGCATTCTGTTTCTTCTTCTGAAGGTCGTTCTGAAACTTTAATACCCTCCGAAGGACCTTTTTCGAAAGCTGCTATTTAAAGCCTCGCTGTGAGATGACACCTTTCGTTTCGTCCTCGTTGCACTCAGCATATTTAGCGCATGCTCCCGCGCAGCAGAAAAGATCAACGCCCACAGATTTTGTGAGTGACATTTCGTGTGTGTGTGTGTGTGTGTGTGTGTGTTTGTGTGTGTGTGTGTGTGAGTGAGTGAGTGAGTGAGTGAGTGAGTGAGTGAGTGAGTGAGTGAGTGAGTGAGTGAGTGAGTGAGTGAGTGAGTGAGTGAGTGAGTGAGTGAGTGAGTGAGTGAGTGAGTGAGAGTGTGTGTGTGTGTGTGTGTGTGTGTGTGTGTGTGTGTGTGTGAGTGAGTGAGTGAGTGAGTGAGTGAGTGAGTGAGTGTGTTTCTGTGTGTGTGTGAGAGTGAGTGTGTGTGTGTGTGTGTGTGTGTGTGTGTGTGTGTGTGCTTATTTTTTATTTTTGTGTGCTCTGGTTTCAGCCACAAAAGCTGTTACCACCGCTCTGCGCAGGCCGCACCACGCTGATTAGGAAACATCTCGATTGTTTAAGACTATTCTGACAAGACTGCGCGCATGACACGAGTAGTCGAGTTTATTCTGGAGCTAATGCGAGTTATATCATTCATGTATAAAAGACGGCGTGTTCCGCCGATGACGACAGTATTCTACGATCGGAGACTATCGTTGTCCTGTGAGAGTTGCTTGTGCAGTGAGTGTTACTTGATTCTATGGCCACAATTTCGGCCAATAAAGAGTTCCGTCTTGAGCAGACTGACTGGCACCTCGCTTTTGCGCCACAACGACGTGACAAATAATATAAATGAGGTTATGCACTGCGCACGATGCATGAAGAATGCCGACACACCCGAGAAATTGAACAGAACACGTGCCGCGTTCTATCTTTCCGCCATTCTTAGTATAAGTATACATTGTTTCTGCAGTGTTGTACACGTCACGGACATGCGTCTCGTTTTGCTTTCCTGCCGATCTGCAGCTATACCTGTATAACCGTATATTCACCAGATGGTCCCTGTGCCTCTTCTATGGTTATGCTCTTTCCAGAAAACACGGCGTTGAAGAAGGCTGCCGGTCCGTGGTACTCACGCATCCGGGCCGCCGTCACCCGCTGTCTTCGCACCGGATGCCTGTGCGTCGTCCGGAGGCAGGCGCCGCCCTGAAATCGTTGCTGCCATGGTCGTCGTCCCAATTAGAAGCTGCCGGCGTCCACTGGTATCGTCATCAACTGCGCCGGTATGCTTTGTAACCGTCGTCTCCTGGGCGCGCTGTCCTTACCACGGGCTCCCAAGAAGCTCGACGTGATGGACATCTCTGTCTGTATGTGTCACCGCTGCCTCGGGCAGTTTGTGTTGTATACACACGCGGCCAACCCCCTACATGTGTTCCTGTATGCGCTGCTTCATTATCGTGGCCGTAAAAACTCTGCACACACACCTGTCGTAATGCGGAAATGCCCAAGTAGACCCAATTTACGGATCGTGAATGCGTCCTCAATAGATCGTTTAGAACGCTCTGCTGTGGCCTCAACCTTTAATATGGCACGACAAAAAGTACACACATGAAGGATGGAACAAGTGCCAACTTTCAAATGATTTATTCAGGCAAGCTTACGCTGAAGTAAACATGATGCGCGTGGGTGTATAAGCAGTAATCGGAACGAATGCCAGTCAAGAAGGAACAATATCGTTTACATAGCCATGAAGCGCCTATGCGATGTTTCATGCTATTTGGTCGCAGCTTATCTCAAGCAATCTACAGTGCCACTTGTCCCGCGCGTTACACCTGTGTAAACCCGCCGTGCTGTTATACTGTAAAGTGTCGCGCTGCTAAGCTCGAGGACGCGGGTTCGATTCCCGGCCACAGTGCAGTGTTCGTGCATATCGCCTTCATTTCAATGGGGGGCGAAATGCACGAACACCCGTGCACATGGATTTGGTTGCACAGTCAAAATTAATCTGAGCTGCCCCGCTACATATGGCGTATACCTCATAATCGCATCATGGTTTTGGCGCATAAAACTCCAGAATCTAATGTCCGTGCATTCTTTGTCGTGTCATTCTTAAGCTTCAGTTGAACTTTTTTTTTTAATGCCCACTCGGGGGTTTTGTCATAAGTGTCTCGCGCGTGCGCCACTGCTGTACAAGTCGTGTATATTTTCGCTGTTGTCGTTCCTTTTGTGCGGTTGCCACACGAGTGTATACACTCTTCGCCGCTGCATGTTTCATACATTCCTCGGAATCTGCTTTCCCATGTTGTTTTCGATGGCGTATTCGTCGACGTGTTAGTACGAAAGTACCATCGTGGCATGCACTAAGCACGAACCTCCAATATCGACCGATGTAGCCTACACTGCTTGCTTGCCCTTAATTCAGAACCCCACTTTCTGTGAGCGGTGCTTTTGACACCATTATTCTTGCTTTAAAAAAATTTCTCTTTTAAACGATTCGTTTCGCGCTGTACCGAAAACACGTGAAAACGCTTCACGCGGCCTTATACGCGTGTGGCGCTATGCGCATGCGCGCGCGAAACGTATAACAATTGAAGTAATCAGAACCACTGCACGCGTAACGTATACTAAAGATGCAGCTATGTCATCTCTACGGCTCTGAAAATGCAATGGCAATGCTGTTTTCGCTGCTGCAGTTTTTCGTCACTGTGGCCGTAAGATGAGAAGATCGAACTTCTTAGCATCTGTAACGCGCGATTAGAATGAGCCCACAGTTCCAGATTTGTGCTTGAGAGAGAGAGAGAGAGAGAAAAAAAAAGAAACTTGCATGCTGAGTAGCTGTAGACTGTCTGCGCAGTGTTGATAAGAAGCGCAAGCGTACACGTGCGAAAGCGTGTCCGGTAAATTGGAATTGCTGGTTATCTGCATGATGATGCCAACATTCCGCGCGTGTGCAGTCAAGTTTAGGTGCAAGGTGCGTACGAAATTTGTTGATCCAGTCGAGTACGGATCCAGGGCCACCGATCGAAAATGCATTCATCTCGACTGTGAGGCAAATCACAAAAGCGACACCGTTTTACGAGTTGGGGTTAGTTCGCAGCGTTTATTTACTTGACATGGAAAGAGGACTGCTGTGCGTGTTATAGCAGTCCATTTCGTGAAACAGGTGCGCGAATCAATATTCTCCTACTCGCGTTTCGTAACGCTCGCCGTTTCGATTGCTCAAACACCCGGCTGCATGCGGCGTCTGTGCACTTAGCTCTATATGCCGCCTATGAAGGAATTTGCTGCCCCATTGTTGCCATTGTAAAGCCACCGATGCAGGTATATGGAGACAAAGCGCCGTCCCATTTCACTTACGCCCGTACGCCAGTGAAAAGTGCTTAATGTATTCGGATCGTGTCTTGGGAATTAGCGGGCGTTTTGATATCGCGTAGATTGGAACCGTTTCTACGAGGTTTCTAAGGGCCCCACCTAAAAAAAAAAAAGAAATATTTCCCTGTCGAAAGCCGGGACTGTTTGTATATACAGGTCGCATTCCCAGCATATGACTGTGTACGCTGTACTTGAATTTAGAGAAATGAACTGGGGGTCCTTCAGTGGGGCTATCTTCTATCTTCTATAACACATCGGAAGAACGATTCGGAAAAGATGGGGCACACAAAAGCCAGACTGAAAAAAAAAAAGCTTCGTAGACCATCTTACAAATTGGGCGAGCGATGTCATCATAGGCATCAGCGTAATTGTGCTTCGCGCGCCGCTGGAACGAGCGCGCTTGGCAGCATTTCGGCGTCCCTTTGTTATGGGAGATTACCCGTTAAAAGACAGACTGCGTATGACGTACTTTACTCAAGCTGGGTCCCGTGCGAGTTCCAGTTAGACGCTGTCGTTGTTTACGCAGCAAATCGGCCGTCAGCAGCATATAGCTCAGCTTGCACTTACCTGCATCCCGCATGTGTGTGAGCAAGCTGTCGCGGTGTTCTTTTTTGTTGTTATTTTTCCAACACTGCCCGCGGATGCTACGACACGAGTTTCGGCGCCCGTACCGTTTCCCGAGGTTTGCTGTTCATAAGAGAGTTCCGAAAGCAGTTGACAGAAGCGGCATGGCCCGCCGAAATTCGATTATGTCGCCATTGTGTGTATACGCGCATGTGCAGAATCCGAAATTTGTTTGGCCTACCTTTTGCACGTGTGCATGACTGATAGCGTATTTTTGACTCACTGCTTTCACGCCTTCTTGTCGTCGACGCTTAGTGTTACGCCTGCATCGCATCAGTGCCGCGCTATAGCGTGTTCCGTCTGCACATAAATGTGCGAAGTTCGAATAAAAGGGGGAAAAATGTATCGGGCTTGTCTGACAATTAGATTATAGGCTGTTTTTTTATTATTTTCGCGAGATTCTGTAGATAAAATGTGACAAGCGGTATTGAACTTGCGCCATGAGCGAGCTCAGTGAGCAGCTGATATTTCAATTAAAAATTAAATTATTGGATTCGGATTCCACTTGCCAAATCTGTAGGGTCCGATCAAGTGGCACACTGTAAGGCGGAGGACTTCAGTACTGTATTGACCGGCGTAAGTTGTGTAACTTGCGCCGATATGTAAGCACACGAAGCGTTTTTGCATTTCACCCTCATAGAAATGAACTTTTCTTTCGGACTCGTCCAACGGGAGGGCCGGAGGGGGGGGGGGGGAGGTGAGAGAGAGCGGTAGAGCTATGCCCTCCCCCTCTCTACTAATATATATACCTGCGCACGTCTATGTCTGCATCAACCAAGCGCCCGATGTATAGAAACTATACCTCTGGCAAGGGACCCTTCCGCTCAATTTGCACATTGACAAACGGCCTCGCGTGTCGCTCGCCGTCTGTTCTCGCCATTTCACGTTGCATTCTCGCGTGTGCTTGCGCTATTATTGCAGGTGTCGTCAACGTAGCGATGCGGCCACGCGCTTTCACTTGCGTAATCGCGCCAACGCCGTGCAGGCATATTCGCTCTAACACCCTGAAACACTGACGGAGCCACGTCGTGTGTTGGTTGAGGCGCTGCTCGCCCACTTTTGTGGTACATAAAGCGAGGGAAAGCAGCTTTTATATGAAGAGCACTTAGTGTATACAATCGCCTTTTGTCCATCACTAGGTGTCGCATACCGTTTTCACAAAACTGCCGTTTCACACCAAACCGTGCGCGTTCGCGTAACCGTTCTCAATTTCGTAACTTTCCTAACAGATGACTCCACTGTCAATGTTTGCCGTAACTGTGTGAATTGTATACTGCATGTATGTGCGTAATGCTTTTAAACGTATATTGCATGAGGTGGCTTCGCGAAGGCCGGGTCTTTTTCTTGCACGCCTTGCTGCGCTGTTGGCATATCTTGTGCAGAGACGGCTACACTCTCGGTATAAGGCGGATGTATGTGTCACGTGACTTCACTGTACGCTCACGATACAGCAGCTCCGGTCTCGTCGTATCAATGCAAGAGTGCACCATGTGCTCGTTTTATTATTCGCTGCGAAACGACACCTCCACGTCTATGTAGGGTCCTGCATACGTACTACGTGTATACTGCGTATGCATGCAGTGCGCTTCACGCAGTACACTTAGTACTGCGTGAAGTGTGTGAGGACAGTGGCGGCGACGACTACGGAACACTGCCTACACAGTTAAAATCGGATCAGGCGAGCCATGTGTAGTGTACCGAGGATCACCGACTCACTGATACCGCTCTCTTTGGGACCGTGCATGCCTCTGTCGGCTGCTATTGCGCTTGCTGTATTCGTCGTGCATGCTAATCGTAGGTTAACCTACTTGCACGACTTTCACAACATAGATCTAAGGGTATAGATACCTTCGCAGCGCTGCGGAGGCGCCTGCCTTTGGTTGCAAGAGCCTGGTGGTCGTTCTCCCCGCGACATATTTGTCATTCAGTGTTAGCAGCAGGTGAGTCGTGCAGTCGATATAGCGCACCTGTTCAGTCTCAAGCAGAACTGGGTCCATTGGCTGATTTCGTGAGAGAAAGATTGTGCCAAGCGTGCTTTGTATCTCTTACACGCTTGTAGGGTTTGTGCCCACCCGCAGTTACATATGCATGGACGCGTGCATCTACACTGCTTCGCAATTACGGTACAAGAATAGACTTTCTTACACCAAGGTCGCCACACAGCGGACCGTCTAGCGGCCCGCTGTGTATTAAACTGCAACTGTATCCTAAACCGCAACACGTGAGGACCAGGGGCCGCGTTCACGAGTCTTAGGACGTATACGTGTACGTATTCACGCATAACGCATTTTGTGTAAAAACGTTGCTCTGGCGCGGCATGTTCACTGTATGTATGTTGTCGTCACCGCGACTGGCTTCTCTTACCCTTTGCCCACGTGCATCGCGTCAGTATGCATACACTTCGATCGACGAGTTAATTTGCCATGTGTACCGTTCGTAACTCGATCGTTCCATTCATATATTGTCAACGTCTCGTGCATCTCCTTATTGCTGCAAGCATGCGTGGAGCTACAGCCAACTTCGCTTGATGTTTCAGAGCGATTCCGGGTAGCCGACCCCATACGCAACTTTGGTGAATCAGACTCGTGTCTGTCATCAAAGGCGTGCACCTCTTTGTCTGGGTATAGACGCAGACCCTCTGCGTTGCACACCTATAATGCACTCACCTTTGCTGCTTCGCGGACTCAGCACAAACCGGACCCATAGATAGCTATCCGTTGTTTGTCCGCGGCACGTGAAGTGAATGAAACAACTGCTGCTCGCAAACATGTTCAATGTCGTGCTCGCAGAAACCCGTTATAAAGGGATTATAGAAAGATGAGAGGAGCTAGAGGGCATGGCAGTAGCAGAAACTGCGATCATGGTTGGGCGTTTTTAACGTGTGCTTATATAGTGTGCACTTGTCGATGTTCGGAATCCACGTATGCGAGTCTTCATATGCAATGCGCAGTATGCGAGCGCGCATAATGTATAAATCTGAAGCGCTGGCTATTTTTATATACTGCTGACGAGCGGTGGCTGACGCAACACTATTTTGTGCTCCACTAAACGGAAGCCGCAAAAAGTAACTTACGGAATGACCCAACGAGAAAGGCCGGCTAACCGGCCTCCTCTGTAATGCACACTTATAGCTGACTGACCACCGGCCTGCTAGGGCAAGTGAATCTTTCGACGAGGACTGAACGTGCTACCGCTGTACGACAATACACGACACCTCATTGTTTTCGACGCACTAATAAGCATTGTGTGCTAGGCGTCTGTATTGATCATTCTTTGAGTTCCTTGGGCTCTCCGATTTCGCTTCGAAGTCGTGCTTTTTTTCACTTTTTTAATAACAATCTAAAGCCGAGTCTCAAGGTTTTTCCTCTTCGGACGTGCAGTCCACCAGCATTCATATATTAACGGGCATGCTGCCATATGTACGTACAGGCTGCTCAACTTCTTACTCGTTTACATGGTCGAGTAAAGAAGACTGAGGGAGATGTGAGGACGAGACAATAAATCAAGATTGCTTTTCATTATGCTAATCTCCTGAGTGGCTCCGGGCGATTAATTTGCACTGGTCTGGAGTATACCTTTCGTTAGACTGGTTAGAAAGCATGCGAGGAACCAAAGTTTGTCGCTTGTGTGAGCAAATTAAATTTTATATTTCTCAGATGTCACGTACCGCTGCATTCCCGTATCGAACGCTTACTCTGGTACGTTCATCAATATTGATCTTCATATCTGTCTTCATTGTTACGCTCGGCAAACTGCCAGCAGGTGCACCGGTAACTTCCCCTTGACCGAATTGCTTCCGGCGCTCTAATCAAAACCGTGTTTGATCTCTGCCTTAGTTAGATGACGCTATAGGCAACCTGACCTGACGAAAGTCAATCCCGTACTCCGTTTCACCTTCAGTACTTCTTCATGGGTGAGTGCGCAGAAAGGGACGCAGTCACACAAAGCTGTTCGCTCGACTGAATGGCGAGGCCAGGATCGCGAAATGAATAGGTTCCTCTTTCATGTGGGCCCTTTGCTTGTCTTGGATTGCTTGATGTGTGTTTTCGACGCAGTCGATCCCGGCTTCCCATCACGTCGGAAGAATGGCGATTAATAACGCGGTACCGGCACTCTGAAAATAGGTGGTCCTCTCATTCCTTGCTGCGCGTCTGGGCGACCTGCCGTCGACGTCAATGGACGACGCGGAATCTTCTCGATCTTTCGCTGTCCGATGCCGAGAAACTAATCTCTGCCGATTAGGAGGTCGCGTGTCTGCGGCCAGTTACGATCAATGTGAAGATATATAAGAAAAAAAAAAAACAAGCATGAAAGGCTTAAGTGACAGCAAGATTGACAACACATGACAGTTTCAGGCCGGCTCAGAAAGACATTGAATAGAAAATACTCGATGCCGTCTATTGGCTCGAGATAACCAATGGATATGTTCTCGGCTTTCCCCGTTGTTCAGTGAAAATGTCGCAACCTCTAACCACATCTACTCACAATCAGATGTGTCGTGTCGGAGTTCATTGCAAAGCGCCCAGATCCGATCCATTCCATGATCTTCGTGAACTATAGCGATTCGCGAAGGTTTCGAAACGTCGGCTCGATCTATCCGCCTTCTCGTTGTTTTCCCTTTCACTCAGTCGTAGTACATCTCCGGTCGGTGACTATACGTTCCCAATGTTTTCTGCCGCGACGACTGACCGGACCATACTTCTTTTTTTTTTTCGAACCTTTGCTTTTCTTCGGGTCGAACCCTCGATGGAATATCGATCGTTGCAGCGAGGGCAATGCCCCACACTCTGCCGCTGTAATGCTCTACTGATGAAGGAGCACACGCACCCGTGTTTTAGTTCGACGTGTTACGTAACGCCTATACAACGGACGACAATGCGCTACTAATACAGCGTTGGCCTTCGTGAGACCTTTGCACGGGCCCGTTTGCCGGCACGTATAAGGCAAGCGTCGAGTCGCCGGAGGTATTTCCTCATTTCGAGAGAGTCTGCTGTAGCGATTACCGACATTCCTTCGCTAGACTTTTTCTC